>NW_017670543.1:442088-490304 GCF_001879085.1 Nicotiana attenuata
CCCCCCCCCCCCACAAAGTTAGGCAAGATACTTAACTCAACTAAGCCAACTCAACTCTCGAAAATAGCTTTCCTCCTAAAATTCGCTTCCACACAGCTTAAATCTAACCAAAAATGACTTAATAACATCAAAAAAATACAAGAGAAACCAATTACGATAAATAAAGCTATGATCTTTATATTTTTTTTAAAAAGTCAAACCCGGGCTCGCCCGGTCAAAACTCTGATCCAAAGGTAGATTCTGGTTCCCCATAACCCCATGAGTTCATATATGTATTTTTTTTCAAATTCGAGTCCAAATCGACTCTCAAAACTCAATTCTTCTTTTTTCAAAAACTTGAGAAATTTTTTGAATTTTCCTCTTTGATTCTCATAAATTTGATGTTAAAATCTAGATAATAGAGAATCCCAGAATAACATCACGTCACAACCTCAAAACACAACATGGTACTGGTGCTTTAAAACCGTGAACAATTACATAACTTCCTTTCGTTGTGGCATGAAACACGATCCCAAATATCAATACCCAAATTGTTGGCGGTGCACAACCCGATCAAATATATACATAACAATATTGTTGCGGCGTGCAATCCAATTCAATATATTTATAATAATATTGTTGTGGCGTGCAACCCGATCAAACATATATAATAATATTGTTATGACATGTAATCCGATCCAATATATAAATAAAAACCAAATACAGCAAATCTGGCAAAATAACAAGAGAAAAAGGAACTAAAATGCATAATTCTCTAAGGCAATCCGATATAACATAGTAGAGTGAAATAGAAAACAAGTAAAGGCAATAAGGCAAGTAAAGGCATGAGATAGGTAAAAACATATATCTAATAACATGTAAGCACATGAAATAATTAAAGGCGTACAATAACTAAAATTATGAAATAGGCTAGAACATGTAACAATTAAGGACATGACACATATATCAACTAAAACATGTATTAAGTATGGGCACTTAACAATTAATAACATGGTATAATTAAATACGTAAATAAAGTAATACACCCTACATACGACAACACATATACACTCTCCACCTTGCATATACGCCGTCGTACACATAGATCATGTAGCAAATAGACTCGATTATACCCTATTTTCCTCAAATCGAGTTTAACCACGATACTTACCTCTTTATGGAATAAGATCAACAACTCAACACGGCTTTCTTTAAGAACAAACCTACAAACCACCTGAATCTATTCAATTATTGTTCAATCAAGTCAAAACAAGCTTTAGAAACTACCCTCGTATGAAAAAATGTTTGATTTTTAACATAATTGGAAAACTCAACAAAAGTCAACACATGCCCATGTGGTCGAAACCCGAAATTAAGACCATATCCCGATTTCCCATTCATTCCCGAGTTCAAATATGTGATTTTTTTCCGAAATCCGACCTAAATTTTATGTCTTAATTCTACCCAAAACTTTAATTTCTACCCTATGAATCTTAGATTTAATAATTGAATTCATGAAAAAGTAATGAAAATTGAATGAAAAGAAGTTAAAGTTACTAACTTATGAAGTTGGAAAGAAATTGATCTCCAATAATCACTTCTATAGAGTCTAGGTTTCAAAAATGGAGTAAAGTGAGTTAAGTCCCGAAATTCCAATATTTTACCCAGCTGCAGGTATTGCATTTGCGACATATTATTCGCAATTGCGATGTCCGCAAATGTGAACCTCTGATCGCAGATACGACCAGCGCCTAAGCCTCCAAGATGTCACAAATACGAAAAAACCTTCTCATTAGTCAAGGCCCAATCCCATGCAAAAGCGAACAAAGCGCAAAAACAAACAAAGCTTCGGATATGTGAAGCTATCCAACCACGGCCAAGTGTCGCAAATGCAACACAACCACCGCAATTGCGGTAACCTCCCCCCCCTCCCCCCGTTCGCAAAAACGATTAAGACTTCACAAAAGCGAAGTTTCCCTGCCCTTGCCCACCATCGCAAATGCGAAAATCTTATCGCAAATGCGAGGCTCACATTTGCGAATAGAACCTCGCAAATGCGAGATTTGCAGCCAGCACTCTAGCAGTCCTTCAGCTATGCAGCAACAGTCTGCAACCTATCGAAAATGCACCCGAGCCCCTCAGGCTCGAATCCCAACATTCACACAAGTGTAATAACATCATACAAACTCGCTCGCAAGCTCAAATCATCAAAATAACATCTAAAATGAAGAATCAATCATCAAAACTCAAATTTCCAACTTTTCACATAATGCGCCGAAATGGCCTCGTGTTACCCAAGACCCTATGAAAATACGCATACATGTTCGAAATCATCAAATGAACCTACCAGAATTATCAAAACACCTATCCAGGTCATTTAACAAAAATTTTGACCGTGGTCAACTCTAGCCATTTTCAAAGTTAAAAATCATTTTTTTTAAAATTCACTTTAAACTTTTCAAAAATTGACACGGACCGTGAACGCAATTCATAAATCATCAAATATATCTATGGAATATCTCGAAACATAAAATGGGGAGCTAGTACTCAAAATGACGTATCGTGGCGTTACTTTCTCCACCCTAAAAGAAACATTCGTCCTCAACAGACATAGAAATGTACCTGGACTAGTAAAAATACGCGGATATCTACTCTCATGTCGGACTCAGACTCCGAAGCATCCTCCTCCGTCAGTTGACTTCCCCGACGCACTTTCGCAGAAGGAATATCCTTAGATCTCCACTTTTGAACCTACTAGTCTAGAATAGCCACTGACAATTCTTCATAAGTCAAATTCCCATCAAGTTGCGACGTGCTGAAGTCCAAAACATGTGACAATTCCATCAACATTTGGAACACAAATCGGACCGTAAAACCGCATAACACCATCATCCCCAATCACGACATTCTAAGCACCACCCCGTTGCACCGTGTCTTTCAACACCAACAAGTGAGGATCATCAAGCTGGCAAGCCCTGATGCGCTCCAACAAAGATGCTTGTGCCATGATACGAGCAAGAACCCTACTTGGTTCCGAAATAACAAACCTTACAAACTTGTTAGCCAAAGACTTAACATCCATGGCTAATGGCCTCTCCACTGCCGGTATAAATGCCAAGCAACCCATGCTCTTCGCCTTCCTGCTCAAGGCATCAGCCACCACATTGGCCTTCCTCGGATGGTATAATATGGTGGTTTCATAGTCTTTCAGTAAATATTACCATCTTCGTTGTCTCAAGTAAAGATCCTTTTGTTTGAATTGATGTTGGAGACTCCGATGGTCCGTATAGACCTCATATGTCACACCGTACAGGTAGTGCCTTCAAATCTTGAGCGCGTGAACAATGGCTGCTAAATCCAAATTATGCTCAGGGTAGTTCTTCTCGTGGACCTTCAACTGCAAAGATGCGTAGGCAATTACCCTACCATCTTGCATCAATACCGTCTAATTCCAATAGGCGATACATTATAATACACAGTGTAAGACCCTGAACTTGTGGGCAACACCAACACTGGGGTTGTAGTCAAGGCGGTCTTCAGCTTCTGAAAGCTCTCCTCACACTCATAATACAATCTGAAAAGAGCACCCTTCTAAGTCAACTTGCTCAATGGGGATGCGATAGATGAAAACCCCTCCACAGAATGGTGATAGTAGCCTGCCAAACCCAAGAAAGCTCTGAATCACTGTAGCTTAAGTAGGTCTAGGCCTATTTTGAACTGCCTCTATCTTCTTAGGATCCACCTTCATACCATCAGAAGACACAACATGGCCCAAGAAGGCAATTGAGTCTAGATAGAACTCATACTTTGAAAACTTGGCATATAGCCGATGATACATAAAAGTTTAAAGTACAATCCACAGGTGCTGCTCATGCTCCTCTCTACTACGAAAGTAAACCAGAATATCATCATTGAAGACAATCACGAAGGACACCAAATAAGGCTTGAAAACTCGGTTCTTAAATCCATGAAGGCTCTTGTAGCATTAGTGAATCCAAATGACATCACTAAGAACTCGTAATGGCCATAGCGAGTCCTAAAAGTTGTCTTAGGGACATCCGACGCCCTAATCTTCACCTGATGGTTGCCAGAACTCAAATCAATCTTGGAAAACCCTTTGGCAGCCTGAAGTTGGTCAAAGGAACCATCAATCCTAGCAACACATACTTGTTCTTGATGGTAACTTTGTTTAACTGCCAATAATCTATGCACATCGTCTTCGATCCATCTATTTTCTTAACAAACAACACCAGTGCACCCCAAGGTGAAACACTCGGGTCTAGTTAATGGTTTGTCAAGCAAATCCTGCAACTGATCCTTCAATTCTTTCAACTCAGCTGGAGCCATAAGGTACGGTGGAATAGAAATAGATTGAGTTCCCGGAACCAAATCAATGCAAAAGTTAATATCCTTGTGGGGGGGGGGGGGTATACCCGGCAAATCCGGAAACACCTCTGAAACTCACTCACAACCGGTACTGAATCCATAAGAGGAACCTTTGCACTCGAATCCTGGATGTAAGCAAAATATGCTAGACACACTTTCTCAACCATACGCCGAGCCTTCAAATATGAAACCACCCTGCTAGTGGAGTGACCATGTGTCACGACCAAAAATCCACCTAGTCGTGATGGCACCTAGCCCAAACAGCTAAGTAAGTCAAGCTACAGTTACACAATTCTAATAAATGTAATAACTAATCAACATGTGAAATAGCTAAATTTCTATACAATATTCCAAGGATTAGTAGTACAAGTCATGAACAACTAAGAGTTAGATTTACAAAGCTGGTACAAAAATAAATATAACATCGTTTGGAATATATATAAACATAGTAAGAATTTAAAACTATCAAGGACAAGTGGTAGCTATATCCAGAAAGCATGTACATCTTCAATTCCAGCTCTCATCATCCACACCATCTCAACTCCAAGATTTGCATGTATGGTGCAGAAGTGTAGTAGGAGCACAACCGACCCCATGTACTCAGCAAGTATCATAACTAACCTCGGTGAGGTAATAGTGGCAAAAATTATGAATGATACTCGCTAATAACCTGATCACTTCATAAATCTCACAAGTACACAACAATAATATTATCAAGTCATGAATCACAAATAAAGCAACCCCGGTGCACAAGGATAACGTAACATGCTCTGTTTCAGTTAACAAACCTAAGTATAGAGAACATATGCGTGAAATACCACAAAATCCTTCATCAGTTGCATATAGAGAAAATGTGCATAAAACCTCAATTGATCCTTCAACAATTGCATATAGAGAAAATATGTATGATTGAACAAGTCAAGTCACACGGACTCACATATAGAGAAGATATATACCGTGTCTCATCTCGAGTAAGGTAGCATATAGAGAAGATATGCATGAAACCTCAATTGATCCTTCAACAATTTAATATAGAGAAGATATGTATGATTAAACAAGTCAAGTCACACAAATTCACATATGGATAAGATATATATCGTGTCTCATATCAAGTAAGGTAGCATATAGAGAAGATATGCATAAAGGCATGTATTCACCACAGAGCTTGTAAATAGAGAATAGATGCAGCAAAATCATGTATACATATAGAGAATAGATGCAGCAAAATCATGTATACATCCAAGGAAATTGCAAGTAGAGAAGAAATGCAATAACCAAATCACACACTAGCTAATTTTCTCATACCGCATGTACACCGTCAAGAAAGAAACATGAGAGGGTGAACCTAGGGGTAATGATTCTTATCCACACGTTGCACGAATAACTCACGTGCAATATATAACTATCGCATGGACAACTCACGTGCCAGCATAAATCAGATCCGCATGGACAACTCACGTGCTATCAACCCAGTCCATATCACACAGAAAGCATGTACAAGAATACATGTACGTGAACAATGGATATCAAATTGCATACCCATGGGATGATTGTACTACCATATTTCACGATTATGCCACAAGAATATCAATTAACATGTTTGAACAGGTGATCAACCAACCAATAATCTCTGACATGATTCAATTATCTCACAAAGGGGTACAACATAGAAGAACATGATAATATGAAGCTTAGAAATCAACTCAAGGCATATAATAGCCTAATCACTACCCCGAGCATGGATGATAACCCGGTACACGCACATAGGCTAAATCCCCTCACATGTACGCCATCCACAGCGCATAGACAACACTAATAACTCAAGAAACTAGTGCCTCAACCAAGTTTAGGTAAGATACTTACCTCAAACAAGCCAAATCAACACTCAAAGAACGCCTTCCCGCACGAATCGACCTCCGAACAACTCGAATCTAGCCAAAAACAACTCAAAAATATCTAATAATGCCATAGGAATCAAGCCCAAACGATAAAGGTCAAATCTTTAATTAAATTCTCAAATTCAACCAAAATGTCAACTCGAGCCTGCACCTCGAAACCCGATAAAACTCACAAATTTTGAAACTCATTCGAATACGAGTCCAATCATACCACTTTCATCCAAATCTGACCCTGAATCGATGTTCAAAACCCAATTATTCACTTTGTCAAAAACCCCGATTTCTCTTTTAGATTCGTCAATAAAATGCCAAAATCAAAGATGGAATCATGTATAATAATCAAATTCGAGTCAAGGACACTTACCTTCAAGTTGTTGAAATACCTTCAAAAAATGCCCGAATTCGAACTCCCAATATCAAAATATGGTAAAATGTGAAAAAACCCTTGAAGCACTAAGATGAACACTACCAAATTACACTTCGTGTTCGTGCCACTGACCTTGCGAAAGTGATGAACACACACACTAGACCTCTATAAACGCGTGCTTGTCCATGCGAACACGAGACAAAATACCCAAGTTCCTACTCTGAAGCACAATCGTGACCTTCCTCTACGAACGTGATGCTCAAGCTCCTCAACCTCTACGAACGCGACCATCCATTCGCGAACGCAAAGAAGAAAAATCACCCATATCCAACTTACACATCGTGATCACGCTTCACACGATCGCGAAGAAGGCACACAACACTAGAAATCAGGAAAAAAAATAGCAATGCAACCATGAGAGAAAATGGTCTGAAACCACCTCGAAACTCACCCTAGTCCCTCGGGACCTCGTCCGAACATACCAACAAGTCCCAAATCACAATACGAACCTACTCGAGGCCCCAACCATGAATCATCCATCAAGATCAAACTCTTAAATTCATAAACTTCAAACTTCAATAGAGCGTCCGATTCAAGCCTAACCAATCCGGAGTGAACCCAAATTTTGCACATAAGTACCAAATGACATAACAAACCTAATCCAACTCCCAAAATAACAATATGAACCCGATAATGTCAAAGTCAACTCCCGGTCAAACCTATAAACTTTTCAAACCTTCAAATTGTCAAATTTTGCCAATTAGAGTCAAAACCTTCTAGGAGTATCCAAATGCAAATCCAGGCATACGCCCAAGTATGAAATCACCATTTAGACCTAAAGGAGCCATCAAAAAACTTATTTGAGGTAAAATATGCAAAAGTCAAATTTATTTAATTATTCCAACTTAGAGCATCCAAATTGAGAATCATTCTTCCAAATTAATCCCGAATCACTCGTAAACCTAAACCGTCCATACACGCAAGTCATAGTACATCATTTGAAACTACTCAAGACCTCAAACCACTGAAGGAATGCAAATGCTCGAAACGATAGTTGGATCATTACACCTAGGGTCCCTCTCCACTCTAATCTAGGCAACCCCAGCATGACTAATGTCACAATCATGGCATGACAATCCAAGATTGCATGATATGGGGAAACTAATCCATACCAATAATGACCTCAAAATCCACTATATTCAGCAACAACAGATCAACTATTCTATCAAAACCATTAATAGTACCAACAGAAGACCGGTACACCCAATCTACTACTATGGAATCTCCAACTAGTGTAGACACAAAAATAGGAACATCAAGAGAATCACGAGGCATACTCAAATTTGAAGCAAAATATGAAGACACATAAGAATATATAGAACCCAGGCCAAACAACACGGAAGCATATCTTTGACAGACAGCGATAGTACCTGTAATAATTGCATCAAATGACTCTGCCTCACGTATACCTGGAAATGGCGCTGAGCCCTACCAACCTATCCTCATCCTCTAGTGCGACCTCTCACTGAATGACCTCCACCTCTAGTGAGACCTCTCATTGAATGGCCTCTACCTCTAACTAACTAGCCTCCACCTCGAGCTACCCGACCCCCCTCTTTAGCTAGCTGAGCAGGTGGTGAAGCAACCGATGCTAGAACCATGGAACGAGTACCCTGCTATGTCATGTTGCCTTGCATTCTAGGATAATAATTCCTAATAAGACTTGCATCCCCGCACTCAAAGCATCCTCTCGGCTAACTTGGCTCCTGAATCCGAGACTGACCCTAGCGACCCGAAAAACCAGTGTAACAGCTCTAAATTGATGGTGCACTAATGGGAGCTGAAGGTGTGCTGAATGCTAGCTGCTCATAGTGAGACCCATAAGCACCGCGACTGCCTAATGTATTTTCTGTGACTTGTAGGGCTGACGGTATGGCCTGAAAGCATGGACTTTACCAAAGGAACCCCGCCTCCAGACAAGGCATCACTGAATTCTCCAAAATGACGGGTCCTCTTGTTAGAGGTCGCCTCTCTCATCTGGCCTCTGATGCGATCAATCCTTCTGGCGATCTTCACTACCTGAGTAAAAGGAATCTCTGTCTCAGTCTTTCTGGACATCTGAAGTCTAATGCCACATGTAAGACCCTCTATGAACCTTCGTACCTTCTCCCTCTCATTAGGGATCAGGATAGCTGCATGTCGTGACATGTCAACAAATCCAGTCTCATACTAAGTAACGGGCATGATACCCTGCTGAAGGCGATCGAACTGACTTCATAACTCTTCTCCCTAAGTGAAGGGAATAAACATCTCAAAAAACAACTATGAAAACTGAGCCCATGTAAGAGGAGGTGGCCTCGCTAGACTACCCTACTCGTAAACCTGCCACCACCCCATGGCAGAACCATGCATCTGAAAGACGGTGAAATCAACTCTGTTTGACTCCACTAGTCCCATGTTGCGCAAAATATCACGAAAACGGTCCAAGACGTCTTGTGGATCCTCCGAAGGTGCACCGCTAAAATGAGGGGGAAACAACTTGGTGAACCTGTCCAACCCCTTCAGCTTATCAGTTAACATCGCGGGCCTGTCCCCAGGCTATGTAGCAACAATAGGTTGGACCTCCCCAACTGGTAGGACTCCTTGGGTCTATTAACCATGAGCCAGCTGCTATAGATTATGAGTAGCGGGAGTCTGAGCTCCTCCCCCGGTTTGAGAAATGGCTGGTGCCATAGGAAACCCAGCGGCCTAAACTATACTCTCTATGAAACAACTATACGGACTAAGGCATCCAAAAGAACTAGGGTAGCAATGAACCCCTCTCGAATCTGAGTCGGTCCTATTCGCTCGACCTGATCTTGAATCTCGTCCTCTAGAGCTAACTGAGGATCGAATGCTGGTGTTGCTGCGCGTACCCTAGCCCCTACCCCTGGTAGTGGCTGCATCTTGGGCCTCTGTCTCCTACTCAACTATGGATGAAGCACGTGTTCTCACCACCTGTGAGAGAATAAGAGAAGAAAGATTCAAACTTCATGATAAAACAAAGTCGCATGATAGAAAAACTAAGAGAGTGAAGTTTCCTAAAGCCTTATAGCCTCAAGAAGACAAATATAGACGTCTCTGTACTGATCCTCAAGACTCTACCAAGCTTGATCACGACTCGTGAGACTTATGCAACCTAGGGCTCTGATACCAACGTGTCATGACCCAAGATCCCAACCATGGGGTCATGATGGTGCCTAACATCCGCTTCCTAGGCAAGTCAACATTGACGAAATAATGTAGCAGTTTAACAATTAAGAACACAATAATAAGAAATATGTGTGATATATCATTATATATATAATAAGAAATCCACAACCATCTTGACTATTCCCAAAATCTGGTGTTACAAAGACATGAGATACTATTAATACTAAACGCAAGTCTAAAATGGAAGGTACGATACTATCTAGTACAATAAACAGTACATAAAGTTAGGAAGGGAACTCCAGAGTTTGTGAACGCCAAACAGTACTACCTAAAGTCTCCAGAAATAGATCCGAGCAATCACCACTAAATGCCGCATGGACCAACACTGATATTTGCACAAGAAGTAGAGAAGTGTAGTATGAGTACAATAGACCCATGTACTTAGTAAGTATGGAGCCTAACCTCGAGAAAGTAGTGATGAGGCTATGACAAGACACTCACTATAAACATGTATGTGTAATAAGCAGAGAAACAATAATAGTATAGTGAAAACGGATAACTACATAACGAACGTAATAAAGAAGTAGATAAAAGAGTGCCCCGGAAAAAAATCACGTCACAACCTCATAGCACAACACGGTACTAGTTCATAACTGTTTACCGTGAAAATGGTAATAGCAATTAAATTTGATTATGGATTCTAAAAATACGTGATCTATTTTTATGCCGGTTAATAAGCAGTTGATGTTATGTGAAAGACTTAGAAACAAGATTAGAGCTTGTGAGCAAGCTGATAACCGAACCGAATGGTTAATAATCGGGGCCTCGAGCTTGCTTATTCGAGGACCTCGGGGTCGAGTCTGAGGCTCGGCTGGGAGCTACCAACAGTTAGAATAAAATCAATGACGGATATTTATGGCCAATAATAAACAATAAATGATGAACAATAAATAGAACACAATGAATGCTAGCGATAAATGAAGTAATGAACTCAAAAGAATGTGTTAGAGAGAGAGAGAGAGAGTGTTCTTGTATATTTTTGTATGGAGAAACCGGTGTCTACAAAATGACAGGGATCCCCTTTATATAGTAGGAGAAATACCAACGTAGAACAAATGTATTAATTACAAAGATATGGAGATGGGACAGCTAGTTACTGCCATGATGCGGGCTCAGACTAGCCTGACAGACTTTGTCGGCTCTAGCTGCACGCCTTGGGAACCCCACCTTGATCCATCGAGACCGTTGATCTATACTGCCCCGAGGCCGAGCGTCGATGACCTTCGAGGGAGGGATCTTGGCAGTAGTCTCGAGCCTTCGAGACGCATTTTTGAGATGTCGCGATGACGGGAAATTGGACCCTCCGATTTCACCGAATACAGATAGTCCCCGCGTTTCTTAGAGTGGAACGATAAGAAACGACTTTGATATTCATCTCTTCAAACTTCTCGTGATGATGTTATATTGATGATGTAAGCCTTTGCGATGACTGAGACGTCCCGTCAGTCCATTTTCCCAGAATTATTCACTGCACTGTCGACCTTTATTCTTCGTGGGATTTTGTAATAAAGTGTCTATGAATATAGATATGTTTCTTCAATTTTTCTCAGATGTATGCTATTTTTCCCTTTATCTATGCTTGTGAAGAATCTGAGTGCATGATCCTACCGATTGGTGCAAATATCGAGCCCGGGTGCGGGTGCTTTTTGATCGATTAACACGGCTCCCCGCAAAACCCTTTGTCGTTCCTTGGACCGAGCCCGCATTGGATTGGCAAACTCGGGCCGTCGGGATCCACGACTTTGAGTTAAATAAGAGTAGGGCTTCACACCCTTGGAACGAGATTTATACTTTTAGACCTCGCGGGGGTTGCTCGGATGCTTCGAGGCCGAACCCATATGAGTAGGTTTTTAGAGCTTATCTCCCTTTTGGTGGAAATCCTCGAGATCGGGTACCATCTCGGGACTCGTAATGACATTGATGGCTTTCTGGAGCCAATCTTCCTTTTGGCGGAGGTCCTCGATATCGGGTACCATCTCGGGACATATAGTGATATTAATGGTTTACCTTGAGCCTGTCTTCTTTTTGTGGAGGTCCTCGAGGTCGGGTACCACCTTGGGACTTGCAATGATGCCAATGGCTTCTTGGAGTCTAAGTTCTTTTTGATGGAGGTCTTCGAGGTCGGGTATCACCTCGGGACTTGCAATGATGCCGGTGGCTTCCTGGAGCCTAACTTTTTTCTGATGGAGGTCTCAAGGTCGGGTACCACCTCGGGACTTGCAATGATGCCAATGGCTTCTTGGAGCCTAACTTCTTTTTGATGGAGGTCCTCGAGGTCGGGTACCACCTCGGGACATGGTCGATGCGGAGTTTTTGACCCTAAAACATCACGCGGCAACGTCGAATGCAGGATTCGGTTACGAAACGATCGAGGCGATTTTGCCGGTGTATCTTTCCAAAGCAATAAAAGCTTTGGCCAATATATCTAGTCGGCCTTTGGGGCAGGCAGTTGGTCGCCGTTTTTTGCATATATCGGGTTGCCTTGGCGTAGATTCATCCGTCATTTTGGCGGATAGTATTGATGATGAGACTTTTTGTAGAGAAGGCAGGGCTTGAGTTCACGCTCAGTCATCCTATCAGGCCGTACCGAACCGTTCACCATCGAGGTCTGTTAACCTTACGATGCTGGTCGGCCGCGCCTTTCATTTTTAATGATGAAGAAGAAGGAGATTGGGCATGGATGAGTCGATATGTTCGAGTATGGACTGTTGATATTATCCTTGTGGATTTTATGACATTCCCTGAGGGATGGGATTATACACGTAAGTTGTACACTCGTGCCTTCGTAGCTTTTTACTTATAGCGGCGAAGGAGTGTTCCGTAAATGTGTCTTCTTTCCCTTTTCTGTAGCAATTTCATGGATGCCGCACGAGGTCCCTAATCTGCCTAGTTGGGCTCGGGAGTTGGTGGCCTATTCGACCTGTGATGATCGTAAGTGGAGAACTTTGTCTAGGGGCAGATGGGAGGCAAAACACCATGGTATGTGTTGTGCGATTTGTTCCCTTCCCTTTTTTCAGCAGGAAAAGCACTTTCTCTTTCTGCGTACTAACCCTGTTACTGCAGGCATCGGGGAGCCTTCTGAGGCGAGGCCGTGACCTTTTTGAGAGGGAGAAAGGTTGCTGGCTTCTGGGCTAAAAAATGATAACAATAAGCAAGAGATACTTCAGCAGAGCGACGGTGCTCAAAGCAAGGTGAACTTGGACCGGGGGCCCGGAGTGGAAATATCGACTGAGCCTGCCACGCCCATGATTTCTGGTTTTGGAAAGGCAGTTTCTCATCCAATGTCGCCCTCTTTTTCCGTCGGAGGTACTTCGAGGGATACTCGAAAACCGGGATCATATGCGCCGAGCGACCGTGCCCCGATCAGGTGTGGTTCTTTCGGGGTAGGCGGAGCCGGAGTAGTGGATGTGCGCTCAATCTTCGAGGAAGCTCAGCGGTTCTGCTCTGTGGTGAGTCTCTTAGGCTTCTTTGTGATGAAAGGGAAGTCGAGCTGGCTTGCTTGTGGTATGAGGCGAGTCAGAGCTTGAATTATAAGAGTTACTTGAAAAAGCAGGTAGTTTTTATTCCAGGGGAGCGCATGTTCCTTCTTCTAACTCCTGAAGCCGGAACGCCTTCGGAGCGAAGCTGGCCGAGCCAAGCGCGAGTATGACGAGTTGAAGGTTCGGGTGGACGTTCAGGCTTCAGCAGAGAAGGGTGCTCTGGCTAAAGCTTCCGCCTTTGAGGTTCAACTTTGCTTAGCTCGTGATAATAGCTCGGTTCAAGCAGATATGATTACGAAGCTCGAGTCCGAGCTTTTGAAGATAAATGCCGAGGTCGTGGACGCCAGGGCCGAAGCCGCAATGAACCGAACTAAAGCCGACCAGATAGTGGCGGTCTATTTGAAGGACGATGCTGATGCTCAAGATGAGCTGAGAAGGATTCTTAACCGCGAGGGCAGGAGCAAGGAATATGCTCGGTATAAGTCTCAAAGGGAAACCCTCGAGGAGATCCATGCTAGGGGCTTCGACCTCTCAGGAGAGGTGAAGCGGGCGAGGGCGGACGAATGAGGCGCTAGGTCACTTCTATCCGGCGCCAAAGATAGAGAGGATGAGGCTGACGGGCCGTAGTCCTCAGGGGGAATGTAGATTTCCTTTTCTGATTCTGCACACAGTATTTTCAAAGTATGTTGTAAATGGAGCTTATGTTTTTTCTTTTGTATATATGTACGAAAGAAAACCTTGTGGTTTTATTTCTTCTGTATCTCTACCTGTCTTAAATTTAGCCAGATGAACTGGTCTTTGAGTTGAGAGGAGACCTTAGATTCGTGGTATGGCTCTGAGGCTCATTAGGCTGGCCCGTAGGCTTTTACGCACTTGGTCGATGCGACCTTTTAGTGTAAGTTGGCGACGATGGCTCTTACGCTTTTGCTCTTAGGCAGATTAAGTTAACTGTTTTGGGTTCAGTCTCCGAATCGGGTTTCGACTCGAGCTCATGCGACCCTCAAGTTTTTAAATTTAAAGCTGGCCCTGAGGCTCTTACGCGTTCGGTCGGTACGACCTTTTGTGTGGGCTGGCGACAATGGCTCTTACACCTTGGGTCGATGAGACCTATTATGTGGGCTGGCGATAATGGCTCTTATGCCTTGGGTCAATGCGGTCTTTTATGTAGGCTAGAGAAAATGGCTCTTATGCCTTGGGTCGATAAGACCTTTTATGTGGGCTGGCGACAATGCCTCTTACGCCTTGGGTCGATATGACCTTTTATGTAGGCTTTATTTTTCCCTCGATAAGGATTTTTTGAAAGTGTTTTCCTTACTCTTAGACGGTTTAATAAAAAACCTCGATTGCGAGTCGTTATATGGTGATGATCGAGCACCTCGGGAGATTTAGCTCGGAGGCTGAGTATCTCGAAGCCGATGTTTGGGAGCTGACGTGGTCGAACCTCTTTTGCCTATGTCGAGGGTAGCCTATTTAACCGGTTATTTTCAAAGTAGATTCGAAGTAATTGAAGGCCTGTGATTTTGTAGCGACGGTCGGGCGTTCCCGAGTCGCGTTAGTTTGGCTGGTACAGCCTTTTGACCGTAGTCGTTTGTGTTTGGACGGAGCCTTTTAAGTCCCGAGTGAAGTAGTTTCGGCGTCTATATCGAGAGTATGCCTTTTAGAGGTCTTACAAGTTCGATATATAGCCTTAACTTTGAGATCGGGTTTATGACTTTAGTAAGGTCTTACAAGTTTTACATGCCTTTGAGGACTTACAGTTTGGATACTTGGTACAAGTATGGTTCATGCCTTTCTTGAGGTCTTACAGATATTGTCACTTGGTACAAGTGTGGTTCATGCCTTGCTTGAGGTCTTACAGATGTCGTCGTTGCCTTATGTAGGTCTTACGAGATCGAGTCTGCCCGCTCGGGGTCATATGGCCTTGGGTTTTTGATAGGTGGCGATTGGCGACAGTCCTCGAGTTATCGAGGATTTATCGGCTCGGGAGCCATGCGATGGAGATGGCGATTTGATGGTAGTCCCCGAGTTATCAAGGATTTCTCAGCTTGGGAGCCATTACTTGCAAACTTGGTGCTCCTTCGTTTGAGGGCTTACGATTGCGGAGTCTCCGACCCGGAGGTCATGTGGCTTTGAGTTTTCGACGCCAGTCCCTGAGTGTTTGGGGCATTTTTGGCTTTGTAGCCATTTTGTAATTTTGCTGTTGCCTCGTTGAGGGCTTATGAGTTTGGAGCTCCGACTCGGAGGTCATTTAGGCAGTCCCCGAGGGTTCGGGACGTTTTTGACAGAGGAGCCGTTTTTGCAAAAGTACCGAGCTTCTTTGAAATGCAAAATGCTTCTTAAAATTATTCTTCAATTGCTTGAGCATACATGTCTTTTCTGTTGAGGGCTCGATTATTCTATGCGGGCATGGTTCGTTCGACCGTTTGGCCCGATACATTGTATTTTCTATCGAAACCTTCTTCAGCATATCATAGCTTCTCCGAGAAGGTGATCTTCCGGGGGGATGCCCCCCAGTATTCGAGGTTGATTGCAAAAGAAGCCTTGAATACTCGTTGAGTTTTCCTAACGTAGCATATAGGTGTTGCCTCGTTAAAATCCTTGCCGGTAAAACCCTTGTTGGGATAAAAACCCCAGCGAAGGAAAAGAGTGCAACGCATGCTTTCGAAACCTAAGGCCTTCGAGAAGTGCTTCGGCCGTTTTGATTGGGTACTTGCAATCAGGTTAGCGTAGAGTAAAATTGAAAGAACCGGGAGGCGGTCATACCTTAGTGTAGATTGTGTCGGCGATATTTCGAGTCTTGATGTGTTTCAGTCGCTTGTGATGAGTACGCGGTACGGTCCCCTGCTTTGTTTAGCCGGGAGTAGCCGAGAGTGTAGCTTGTTATCGCTATTTCATTGTTTGTTTATCCTTCGTCTCCTTCGAAGGTGGAAGTACCGGTGTCAGGGCCACATCGTGCACCGTGAATATTTCTCTCGTAGCATGCTGTTCCCCGTAGACGGTTTTGATCCCATCCTTTGTCTGGAATTTCATCATTTGATGGAGGGTGGATGGCACTGCTGTCATGCAGTGTATCCACGGCCTTCCGAGCAAGGCGTTGTACCTCATGTCTCCCTCGATGACATGGAATTTGGCATTTTAGGTTGTGTCGGCCACGTTGACTGGGAGGATGATTTCCCCTTTCATTGTTTTGCTCGCCATATTGAATCCGTTGAGGACTCGAGAGCGGGTATGATTTGTTGAGTAGTCTGGCTACTTCTTCTCGGAGCTAGTGGCAATCCTCGATCCTGTGGCCGTGCGTGTTGTGAAATTCACACACTAAGTTATGATTCCTTTGCGAAGGATCTGATTGTACAGGTCTGGGCCACCCGACGTCTTGATTTTACTGATGGCGAACACGATGTCTGATACGTCGACGTTGAAGTTGTATTCTGACAAGCGAGGTGCCTCTGTTGGCCCTGTGTGCCTATCAAATCCGACTCTGTTGACGAGTCCCCGAGGATTCTATCCTCGGTCCATCATTCGATCATTGCGGGGTATGTTGCGCCTCGGGGCGTTCCTCCTGTCTTTGATGTATGGCTGGTACCTTTCTTTATTTGGTTTTGGCTCCTTTGCCAGAAGCCCGCTTGGGTATACCGAGCCCGAAGGGGCCCCTAGCTGGTCGTCCTCGACCCTGATTTTCGACTGGTATCGGTTATGAACATCTGACCAAGTCACGACCGGGTACTCAATTAGGTTCTATTTCAACTGTTTCGAAGCGACCGAGCTTCGTTCGTTCAGACCTTGAGTGAAGGCCTATACCGCCCAGTCATCGAGACTGGTGGTAGTTCCATTCATTCCATTTGAAAGCGAGATACGACCTCTCGTAGCATCTCATTATCCCTCTGCTTAATCTTGAAAACGTCGGATTTCCTTGTTGCTACCTTGATGGAACCAGCATCTGCCTTTATGAAAGCATCCGCCAGCATGGCAAATGAATCTATCGAGTTTGGGGCCAGGTTGTGATACCACATCATTGCCCCTTTAGAGAGCGTTTCCCCGAACTTCTTCAGTAGGATGGACTCGATCTCATCGTCCCTCAGGTCGTTGCCTTTTACCGCACAGGTGTAAGCAGTAACGTGCTCGTAGGGTCTGAGGTTCTGTTGTACTTCGGGAGGTCTGGCATTCTGAACTTCTTCGGAATGGGTTTCGGGGCCGCTTCTTGCGGGAACAGCTTTTGCACGAACTTCTTTGAATCCACACCTTTCAGGATCGGGGGCGCTCCCGAAATCTGGTCGACCCTGGAATTGTATGTCTCGACCTTTTTGTCATTGGCCTCTATCTTCTTCTCGCCCGATTCGATCCTCCTCGTGAGGTCCTCGAGCATCTCTATGATGGCGGGGTCGGTTGTCGACCCGTTGTTGCTTGACCTCTCTGGTACCTTCTTGGCTGGAGGAGCCGTCCCCAGTGCTGCCGTGCTAGGAGTTCTCTGGTGACTTTGCAGCTGAGCAATAGCCAGCTGTTGTGCCTGCAACTTTTCAAAAATAGCATGAAGGCTAACCTCCCGTTCTTCCCGAGCTGGGGTTTTCTGGACTTCTTGTTGGTCGCCTTGGTGAATGCTCCTGTTGGTGTGGGAGCTTATTTCGACGTGTTGAGCATCGCGTGAAACCGCGTCCACGGGAATTGGTTCCGGTGCGGTTCTAGGGTTTCGTGGTGGTACACCAATACCTGGGATGTCGACACCGTTTTCTCCATTGTCTTCGAGGTTGATGTTTTCACGTGCGTTTACTGAGTTAGACATTTGACCTGAAATCAAAGATCTTGGATAAGAAAAAGTGTGAAAGTTAACTTGCGTTACGTGGTTAAACTAGCAAGAAAATAATCACTATTATTTTTAGCCCTACAGTGGGCGAACTTTACCGTGAAAATGGTAATAACAATTAAATTTGATTATGGAATTCTAAAAATACGTGACCTATTTCTATGCCGGTTGTTAAATAGATGATGCTAAGTGAAAGACTTAGAAACAAGATTAGAGCTTGAGAGGAAGGTGATAACCGAACCGAATGGTTAATAATCGGGGCCTCGAGCTTGCTTATTCGAGGACCTCGGGGTCGAGTCTGAGGCTCGGCTGGGAGCTATCGGGGATAAGCGATGGGTGACCAACAATTAGAATAAAATCAATGACAGCTCTTTATGGCCAATAATAAACAATAAATGATGAACAATAAATAGAACACAATGAATGCTAGCAATAAATGAAGTAATGAACTCAAGAGAATGTGTTAGAGAGAGAGTGTGTGTTCCTGTATATTTTTGTATGGAGCAACCGGTGTCTACAAAATGACAGGGATACCCTTTATATAGTAGGAGAAATCCTAACGTAGTATAAATGTATTAGTTACAAAGATATGGAGATGGGACAGCTAGTTACTTCCATGATGCGGGCTCAGACTAGCCTGACAGACTTTGTCGGCTCTAGCTGCACGCCTTGGGAACCCCACCTTGATCCACCGAGACCGTTGATCTATGCTGCCCCGAGGTCGAGCATCGACAACCTTCGAGGGAGGGAGCTCGGCCGTAGTCTCGAGCCTTCGAGACGCGTTTTTGAGATGTCGCGATGACGGGGAAATCGGACCCTTCGATTTCATCGTATACAATAACAAACAATCAAATACATAACATCCTTTCCGTTGCGGTGTGCAACCCGATCCCAAATATCAATATCAATACCGTTGCGCCGTGCTACCTGATCCAATATATACATAATATTACTGTTGAGGATGCAACTCGGTCCAATATATATAATGATACTACTGCGGCATGCAACCCGATCAAATATATATAATAATACTATTGCATCGTGCAACCCTATCAAATATGTATATATAATAATATTGTTGCAGCGTGCAACAAAATCCAATACATCAGTAACAACCAAATATGCAAATATCGCAACATAACAAGAGAAAAGGAACTAACATACATAATTTTCTAAGGCAATCCGATATAACATAGTAGAGTGAAACACAAAAAAGTAAAGGCAATATGGCAAATAAAGGCGTGAGACAAGTAAAACATCTATCTAATAATATGTAAGAACATGTTAGGCGTACAATAACTAAAAGTATGAAATAGGCTAGAACATGTAATATAAGCACATATAACAAGTAACGGCAAATTTATCAAGTAAAACATGTATCAAGTACGGGCACCTAATAAGTAATAAACATGGTATAATAAAAGACGTAAAATAAAGCAATACACCCCACATGCTTAAATCCGTGAGAATTCATATGCACTCGCCACCTTCCATATACACCATCCTCACACATAGATCACGTAGCAAATAGACCAATCACATCCTATTTCCCTCAAATCAAGGTTAACCACGACACTTGCCTCTTTCTGGAACAAGATCAACAACTCAACACGGCTTTCCTTTAAGAACAAGCCTCCAAACCACCTGAATCTAGTCAATTATTGTTCAAACAAGTCAAAACAAGGTTTAGAAACTACAATCGTATGAAAAAAGGTTCATTTTTTACATAATTGGAAAAGTCAACAAATGTTAACTCGGGCCCACGTGGTTGAAATCCGAAATTAAGACCAAATCCCAATTACCCATTCATTCCCAATTCCAAATATGTGATTATTTCGAAATCCAAACTCAATTTGAGGTCTAAATTTTAATTTGTTAAAAAAATCTAAAATTTTATCCAAAACCTCAATTTCTACCTTATGAAGTTAGATTTGATAATGGAATTCATGACAAAGTAATGAAAATTGAATGAAAATAAGTTAAAGTTACTAACCATGAGTTGGGAAGAAATTGCTTTATACAAATTACCTCTATGGAGTCTAGGTTTCAAAAAGAGGGTAAATGAGCTAAGTCTCGAAATTCCAACATTTTATGAAGCTGCAGGTATCGCAATAGCGAACTCTTGTTCGCAATTACGATATCTGCAAATACGAACCACTGATGGCAGATGATACCACTGACTGAGCCTCCTAGATATCGCAAATGCGACTAAACCTTCGCATTTGCAAGGGTCCAAACCACTTCCCAGTGTCGCAAATGCGACATAACCATCACAGTTGCAATAACCCCTATATTACAAACGCGACTAAGACTTTACAAAAGCAAATTTTCTCTGCCCTTGACCAGCATCAAAAATGTGAGGCTCGCATATGCGAATAGAACCTCGCAAATGCAAGATCTACAGCCCAGCACACCAGCAATCCTTCAACTTTGTAAAAACGGACAGCAACTTATTCTAAACTCACCCAAACCCTACAGGATCCAATCCAAACATTCGCAAAAGTGTAATAGTATCACACAAATTCACTCACATGCTCAAATAATATAAATAAAATCTAAAATCAAGAATTGATCATCAAAACACAAGATTTTCAAAGTTGAAACTCAAATTTTCAGCTTTTCACATAAAGCATCGAAACGGCCTCGGGTCACCCAGGACCCCCAACCAAACATTCTATAAGTCCAAAATCATCAAAATAACCTACCGGAATCGTCAAAATACCTATCCGGGGTCGTTTAACATTGAGTGTGGTTAACTCTAGTCATTTTCAAAGTTACAAAACACATTTTCTTTAACAATACACCTTTACTTTCTGGAAATCGACACGGACCACGCACGTTAGTCATAGCTCATCAAATAGTTCTATAGAAGTACTCAAAACTTAAAATGAGGAGCTAATACTCAAAACAACCTATCGAGTCGTTACAAAATCGGGTGTTGGGTGCTTTTGAGATATCTCAAGATCCTCATCACAACTTTCAAGTGTGACTCCTTGTGATCTAAATATAACCTTGAAAAAAGCCCATTACTAAAAATAAATCATGTCTACTCACAATTATATATCATAGAGAACCAATCATACCCATATTTTCTTTTCTTCAACTAATGAACTTGGTTTGTCCATATTCAGTCGAGTAGCAGGGGCGATGTAACAACCCGGCCGATGTTCGAGACTTATATTAGCTTCATATGATTCATTATGACTTGTTTGTATGGTTGGTTTTCCTTTTCAAAGGTTCGAGATTGATTTGGAGAGTGATTATCGATTTGGAAGCTTTAAGTTGGAAAAGTTGACCAACGCTTGACTTTTGAGTAAACGATCACAGAATTGAGATTGGATGGTATCAATAGTTTTTTATGGTTATTTTGGACTTGGGAATATGTTCGGATTTGAATTTGGATGTTCCTAGAAGGTTTTGGCTCTATTTGTCAAAAGTTAGCAATTTAAAGAATTGGATAGATTATAGGTTTGACTGGGAGTTGAATTCGATGTTATTGGATTCCTCTTTTGTTTTTAGACATTGTATAGGTTTATTTATTTTATTGGAACTTGTTTTCAAAGTTTTGTTGTAATCTGGAATGTTTAACTATGGTTCAGACGCATTCGACGAAGTTGAAACGTTTGGAAGAAGAGAATAATTTTGATCTTTGATTCTTGGTTATAATGTTATTTATGGTGTTTTGAGGCTTTGGATAAGCTTAGATAATGTATTTTAGCTTAATGGTATGATTGGACGGAGTCCCATGGGACTCAGGTGTGATTCGGGGTAGTCTCAAACCATTTTGATTGAGTTTGCATTGCTGGTTTTGCTAGTGTCAGGTAATGCATTGTGTTCGCGAGGGTGTTCTCATGTTCACTTAGAAAAAGTGGATTGGAGGAGCTTTGTTCTTCTCGTTTGGTGCTGGCCGCATTCGTATAGTGTTGGGCAGGCTGGTTCATTGCGGACGCTTGAGGAGTTCGCGTTCACGAAGTTGTCCAAGTAGGCAGAGTTGTAGTTTACGCATTCGCGATTATGGTGCCACGTTCCCATTGAATTGGGAGTCAGGTGTTCGTGAAGAGGACTGGAGTGGCTGGTCACATTTGTGCATCATGCTCGAAGGGGCCTTGTCGCAATCGCAAAGGGTACCCCCTTGGCAGATTTATAAGTGTTGTATTCGAGATTTTTACTTATTATTTCATATTTTAAGCCCTAGACTTGGAAATAAGTGATTTTTCTTGGATATTTTCATACAATAATAAGGGATACGTGTTTTCTACTCATTTTTTTTTTATTATTTCAAGAATCTACATAAATTATTAACACCCAAAACATGGAATTTTAAGATGCAATTTGGGGGATTTTTCTAAACTTTAAGAGAGTTATTTCGAGGATGAGTACCAATTTGGATAAGATTTTGGAAGCTAATTATAATTAGATTCGGTAGATTATGGATCATCAGATTTTTCTATAGGTTTCGGATTTCAGGCATGCGGGCTCGTGTTGACTTTTGTTGACTTTTTGGGGAATTCTTCAAAATCAAAGTCTTATTGATTGGGATTACGTCCTACGGTATTGGTTGACCTCCTTGGTTTATGTTTGGCTAGCTTTGATCCGGTTAGAGGTGATTTCTCAAGGAAATGCGCTTTTGGAGCTTTGGATTAGTCCCGATGAGGTAAGTGTCTTGCATAGCTTTTGTTTGAGGGAATTTTTCCTAATAAATAAAATTATTTGCTACATGCATGGGTGATTTATATGCGATGTGATGAGCGTATATACATGTGCCATGGTTATTCATGTTTGGGGTAGATTCAAGATTATTCTATGTCTTGTCTGTTTTTTTTATTCTACATGTTCTATGCTTTTACTTGATTCAATGACTATATGAGTATTATAAGACATAGTAGAAATAATATTTAGGTTAATAATTACTTGTATTGAGCATGATGAAATATTCTTGAGATTATTGAAATACTTGATTTAGACGTAGTCACATGTATTATTATGAACACATATTTATACTTGACGTTCTTGTGTTATGTCTTTAATTAATGTATGAATACTTGAGTTTCCTTACCCATGTTAAAGAATATGAATTGTCTTTTAATGCTTATTAGAAGCGTGATAATTTTTTGGATGATGTATTACTTGTTGGGTCCGTAGTCATATGCACATATCGACATACATCTCACCTAGGGATCATCCCTTGTACACATGCTACCCATGCATGGTTATTTCTCTGTCCATGTGCATCATATATGATTATCTCTTATTCATATGCATGCATTCCTGTATATGGTTCTCGGATATGGACGGAGATTATGGAATGGCATTTCTGCAGTACGGATATTGTGGTATTTATATTGATTTGGGTTGAGGTATTTGTCATGCAACGATTGTGATATTATTGTTTATTTAGCACGAGGTCTTCGCCATGCGACGATTGTGATATTATTATGGCATGAGGCTCCACCCGTGCCACGTGTGGATATGGATCTATTCTCTAGAGTCGCTCTCTTATATTTCTCTCTTGATGGAGTACATGCAGGTTGTGAGAAACTGACACATTTCTGGTTAATTATGATGTGGGGTCCTATGTGATGAGTTATTATGAATAAAGGGGGAAGCTTGGACCATCCAAGTTATCCTTTCTTCATAGTCATGCATTTACATGCTTCATTCATGCACTTCATCTATATATGCAAGTTGATGCATTCCACATATGCACCAGATTTGTTAGCGAGTTGTTGGACACATGAAGTGTAAAAATATAGTTGTCATCATACATTTATATGTTGGACTCATGTAAAGGTTTCATAAATATGCCATTTCAAAATTTGTACGAGATTTGATCATTGTTCTTTATAGACACTCTACGTCGATGAAGGAGAATCTGAGTACACGCTACTCGGTGCATGTCTCTTTTATGTGCGGAGTTGGTGCAAGTTTTTGTTGCTTTGACCTGTTTAATTGGAAAAATCATGCTTATTATCTCTTCTTCAATTGTGTGCCCTTAATTACGATATCCACTGTTCTATGATTGTTTTTCCATGGTTACTTTTTTGTCCTATATATACTATTAAGCTGCATAGGTTATGTGAGTATTTTTTCACTTAAAACCCTCATCACTACTTCACTAATGTTAGTCAAGATACATACTTAGTACATGGGGTCGGTTGTACTTATACTACACTTCTGCACCTTGCATGCAGATATTTGGAGCTTAGTTGCTGCAGATGACGGAGGCCAGTATTGAAGTTGTACTAGTGTTCCAAATACAAGCCACCACTTGCTCATGGTAGTTTAGGATGTATACTTATGTTTATATATATTCAAACAGATATTGTACTTTCTTCGTACCAATGTTGTAAATCTAAATCTTAGTGGTTCATGACTTGTACTACCACTCTTGGAGATAGTTGTATGGATCTTCTACCATTGTATTTATTGTTTATTAATGATTTTCATTCGAGTTATTTTATTTAATTTGGCTTATCTAGCATTTTGGGGTTAGATGCCATCATGACTAGGTGAGATTTTTTGTCGTGACAAATCGGTATCAGAGCTCTAGGTTCATAGGTTCTATAAGTCATGAGCAAGTGTCTAGTTAAGTCTTGCAGATCGGAATGATGACGTTCATACTTATCTTTGAGAAGATACAAGGCATCTAGGAAACTTCACTTTCTTTCTTTCCTTATCACGTGGCCTTAATTAAGCTTGAAGCATGTATCTTTGATTTCGTTCAATTCACTCGTAAGTGATGCTAAGCACTCGGTGTCAGTTGTGCACAGGCGGCTTGTGATGTTATGGATAAACTGCGAGATGTTTTCCTGCGTTGCGAGGCAGGCCAGTCTGGAGGACTTGAGGTTAGGTATATACCACAGCTTGAGCTCGGCAGATTCAATTGTGTAAGTATGTGATTTCGGGATCTTGTGTCTCCTAGGAGTGGGATTGATGGCTCGATGAGTGGGAATGTAGAGATGTGAAAAGTACTATGTGACTGAGGACTACCCTTAGATAGTTTGGATATGACAAGAAGGATTTGCTTGGGGTGCAAAATTCTATGGATGCTTGATTATCATCTCGATGTGTTGCATAGCCTTAGATGTTAATGTGTTGTTGGATCTTTCATTTGTTCATTTCAGGGATGATTGGGATTCTTGTATCTTCTTGACGAGTATAGACTCGGGAATTAATTGACTGTATAGTAGTTGTGACCATGTTAGAGTCACAGAGGATGTCGATTTAAGGTCAAGCAAGTGGGTTATCTCCTGCGAGAGGTTTGATGTTGTGTCATTCTTATGAGGCTTATGTGGAGAAATTTTCTTCTACCAAGTGGAATTTATGTACTATGATTAGTGTTCAGATCGCTTGAGGAAGTTCGTACGATTGTCACGAGGATGACTATACACTTGTTATATTATTTGGAGTGTGTGTTGACTGATACTATATGAGCTTATAAGGAATTCAGCTAAATAATAGTGCGAGACCATGACAATTAAGAAGGAAGAGTATCATAGGTTATCAAATGATGCATTTGTGGCTTCTAGCCAAGTAGGGGAGTCAACCATTGACGATTAGGTCATAAAGGTATGTGTTATTATAATTATTGGACTAGGATGTTCTTGTGGATTAGCTATGATTTCAGAAAGGTTGCATCGAGAAAGATTTGACCAAGGAATTGCTAGGTACATGATGTACTATGCTTTATTGACATACGAAAGTTGTGGAATGATTCAGGTTTGGTATTCGTTGTGGAGAGGGTGTGAAAGGAGAAAGGATTTACTTTGTTGGTTAAGGATGAGGTTGCATCTTAAAGTATTTATGTGCTAATGGGGCACAAGTCACTCGGTGTGTGGGCTGTGATTGAAGTTAGAGTAGAGTGGATGACTCTCGAGAAGGCCTTAATGGGTTCAAGATCCATGTGTTGTATCTAATTGTTTCCAAAGTTGTATATGGCTAAGACTTAAGATTTTCATTGGATGGTGCAGAGACTTGCGGTTTTTCTATATATCATTATTGATTCTACATTGCAGTATTGGAAACATGAAAGGAATAGCTTCAAATCATTGAGGTCTCTTTGGACGAGCATTTCAGTTTGAGATACTTTTGGGTTTAGCAGTCTGCGTGATTCGGTTGATTGAGATGGATTGAGTTCTGATGGCTTGTCTATGTGTTAATGGGTCTTGAAGAGTTCATGATGGTTTTGACCACGACTCGTAGTTGAGATCCTCTACGGGTATATAAGGTTTATTATGTGTTGTGATGTTCTCCTAGATTGAGTTAAGTGAAAGGTTTCTTGCTAACGGAGTGTTTATCTTACCAGTGATTAAGAGTTGATGATGAGATTCTCTTATTTTTGTATTGTAGTATGATAGGTGCGGTGAGCCGTGTGAGATTAGGATTGACGGGATGAGGTTGCAATTTAGTTTTGAAAGGAAGGTCATGGGTTTTAGATTGTATGAGGTATTTTAGATGTTTAAGAATATGCTAGCACTATCTTGTATCGCTGGAGGTGTGTGCTGTAGAAGACACATTGTGTATTGATTTGTAGATACTTGAGTAATAGTAAAAAAATCGCATGGTTGGTGGCTTTTGATATACAGGTTTTGCTTTGTTGGCGTGGAAGATTTATGGGAATACTTCTCATGAGTTGATTGTGTATGAGTGACATATCACTCATTTGAGTGGGAGAGTTTTGGAGATTAGATATGGAGATTCTTGTATTCTCAAAGTTTTGAGACTAGATGTTTTCTGAGGCAGAATATTCCTTGGTTGCGGACTGTGAAGGTGTATTCTACATCAAATCAGGTTTGCTTACTCTTGCACAACATTTATTGTGTGTATCCGGCTGAATGGATGTTATTCATGCTCTGATCTGTTTTATATATTAGTCTCTTATGTTAAGATGGGTTGTGAGGCTACATAATTATTCACACACCTATTATGGTCCTGTTTAGGCCTTGTGGCTATATATTGAGCGAGATGGCTCTTGAGATGTTGATTTTCTTATTGCACCATAGTTGCGCTTGTTTATTCATAGCGCAATATGCTATCCACCTCCCTATTGTTATGTTTATGCACTTTGCGCTTGTTGTTGATACACATGAGTTTGGGGAGAATGAGAATTTTTGCCTCAATGAGTATTCTCATGTGGACTGATATGTTTGGATTGGGTTGCACGTCACAACGATGTTATGTTGGATTGGGCTGCATGTCACAACAGTATGATGTGGGATCGGATTTCTCGTTGCAATAGAGTTATGATTGGATGTGATTCCTTATACTTATTCCGTGTGTTTTAATTCTTCCTTATGGGATGGGTTCATAGTATAATGGTTTAGGTTGCTATATCTGTTGAAATTGCTAGATAGTTCTCTTATTTGGTTATCTTTCAATTGTTGGTCATATTCAAGATGTTGTTGTCACGACCCCATAATCCCACCTTAGTAAGTCGTGATGGCACCAAGTCTCAAAGACTAGATAAGCTAACACACATTGAGAAATTACTAGAAATAACGACTAGGATATTAAATTTAACCGATAAACATCATGATAAAATCAAAACAGATCAACAGTTACAAATCTCCAAAACTGGTGGAACTAAGTTATAAGCTCTACTGAAATATACTAAGAATCTCTAATACAATGCTGTTCGAAAACAAAAGAAACAGTAACATAAGGTCTCTAAAATGTGACTCCGAGGCCTGCGAGCGTCAAACATGTATACCTTCAAGTCTCCGCAAACTCCGAGTCAAATCACTAGCGTACGGCACGAGCAAAAGTACCTGAATCTTCACAAAAATGTATAGAAATAAAGCATTAGTACACCACAACGGTACCCACTAAGTATCTAGCCTAACCTTGGTAAAGTTGTGACGAGGTCATGTCAATTCACCTAATAGACACAGAACCTGTGCAAACTATCAATGTAATCTGACAACAGGGAAGTAAAGGAGATTAAATAACAATAAAGCAGTTTATCAGTACAAGGCTAACAATGGAAATAAAAGCAACAAATGATAACAAAGAGTGTACATATGATTAAGACAACAAGTAACCAATTACGGCCAAAAAGACAAATGGAATGAAGTAAGGGAACAAAACAAATACCGTTCAACTTAGCAAGCTTTTCCAATATCAAATGTACAACAAGAATCATACCGAGTTACCACACCTCATATTCACATATCACAAATCATGAATCACAATCACAATCTTCCATATATCGCCGCGTGAGCCTTGCATTTATTTTAAAAATATTTTTTTCAAAATAGCTACACGCGCTTTAGCCCCCTTATCTCACCGCATGGCTTCAAGTAATTTCCTTACTAGCAGCACGTGTATAAATTCCACCTTATCTCGCCGCATGCACTTTGATACTGATGATAGGCTATAATTATGTATTTTAGTCGCTTATTACACTCTAATTTACTGCACTTTAATTGAGTTTGCGCTTTAATCGCTAGTGTTTTGCACTAACGGTGTGTTTTATGCCTTGTAGGAGTGATTCCGAGATATATAGATGTTATAGAATGAATTCAAGTGACTTGGAGCTTTGAAGTCTGTGTAAAAGCCCAAGGAATTAAGCCGGGATCGTATTCGGGGATCAACGGATGATAAAACAACAAAATGAAGACTCGAGTAGGCATATTGTGCACTTTCTAGTAAAATACACATAACGTTTTGCTCAGAACTCCATTTGGGCTCCACAGTATATGGTTGGAAAGCTAACTCAAAGGACTACAACTTTCATATTTTACGTTTGTCAAAATTCCAAACGGAACAGGGTCCAAAACGCGATTAATACTGCAACTGCGGACCTGACGCGGCAGAACACTACTACAGATTCTGAAGGCCACTCTGGCCGCGGTCCTGGCGTAACCGCGGTAGGACCGCGGCAGGACGCATAAATTTCAGGGACTAAAGTGCAAAACACGGGTTTTTAATCCCTAAACCCTATATTAAACGAAGGAAGCCGTCCAAGAAAGGGGAGAATGATTTTTGGAAGTGAAAAACATCAGAAGGAAGGGCAAGAGGCAAGGAGGATCATTGGGCATCAATCTTTAATCTTCTTCTTTGTTCTTTTACCTTTGAATATGAATTCTTTTGTGATTTTTGTTATTTTCATGAGTAGCTAACTTTTCTAATCTAAGGTTTTGGTGAAACCCGTTGGGGAGTAGTTGTTTGAACAACATCACTCCCGGAGTATAGGCGAGAGTCATAACCGAGTTTAGAGGTTGGATTAGAGATAACGATACCTCGGGTGCGATCTAAGTGAACTGTAATACGAATCTAGCTAGCGTAGCTTGAGAGAGTGCGTCTAGTAAATTATCATAATTGCTTGAGAGAGATTTATGATAGCTGGAGAGTTCATGATTGATAGAGGCAACTAAGTCAACGCTATAAGAAACATACAACCAAGGAAATCAACAACGGGGGAAACCATTACCTTAGACCTTTATTCTAATTGTTTACAATTCAAGCATAGTTAGTTTTCAGCTGTTTATTTATTTTCAATCTTGTCTTCTTGGTGATATTAAACAGATACAGCTAAGCCTTAGTTCTCTGTGAGATTCGACTCCAGACTTTTAGACCGGATTATATTTGCAGCGACCGCTTATCCTTTTTAGGACTAGAGTTGGGCGTGATCAAATTTTGGCGTCGTTGCCGGGGAACTAACGGTGTAGTTGTAGTTGTATATATTGCTAGGGTTCAAGTTTGAACTTTTATTTTGTTTTGTTTCTTTTTTGGTATTTTTTTTTATAACTATCGATTTGAGAAACATGGCATCTTGGAATTATGGGAATTTAGGTGTAGATAAT
Organism: Nicotiana attenuata; assembly: GCF_001879085.1. Classification (NCBI taxonomy): domain Eukaryota; kingdom Viridiplantae; phylum Streptophyta; class Magnoliopsida; order Solanales; family Solanaceae; genus Nicotiana; species Nicotiana attenuata. The sequence continues at coordinate 472,052 of NW_017670543.1, forward strand.
TCTACTATTGATCTCCATACATATTGTGAAGAAAACCACCCGTGGCAAAATTTTCAAAACGTTCCTAAGAGCGAGTTATGTGCACCAACTCAATCTTATTTGTGGAATGTGTGTGATGTGTGTGGTGGTAAAAATGGTCACCTTCATGGTTGTGCTTACATTTCTTATTTTCCCCCAACCCCTTACTATGATGGTTCTACCTTTTATTGTGAAGTTAATAGGAACAAAGAACCTGGGAATGCGGACCTGAAGGAGATCAAGGATATGCTAAAGTGCCTTCTGGAACAAAACAATGAGAAACAATTGCACATAGAAAGGCAAGAGGCAACTATTCGCAAGTTGGAGGCCCAATTGAGTCAAGTGGTTGGAGCTTTTAATGCTCAACAAGCCAATATTGAGGATAGTAGCCAAGAAGAGCATGAATTTGAGGTGTTAATTGGGGAGGTCAGAGTAGAACATCAACAACCTAGCCAACTAGAATTTGAGGATGTCAATGTTGAAGAAGTAATACTAGAGTCAACCAAGGATGTTGAAGATACAAATTTAGTTGACTCTAGTGTGATTGGTGTTGAGGAGGTTAAAAATCTTGAAGTTCATGTATTTGAGCGCGTTGGGCCTCATTCCAAACACTTCTCTACATTATGTTCAGACGGCGAAATGGAAATTCACCCTTATGAGCATAAAAGGGAGTCCAAGGAAGAGGTAGATGAGCCTTATATTTTGGATTTCTCAAGGCCGTCTAGGCAAGGTGACACTCCTCGGTCGAGAGCCAACAAGTGCATAAGATTTTATCTAATTTTTGGCTAAGAGCATAATCATAAGCTTGAAGCAAAACTTGGGGTTCAATTCATAAGCTCGAGGTGGAGGCAAAAAGTGATTTGCGTCGTGCCGCGACGTTAAATCAAGCGCTTGTTGGGAGGCAACCCAGCTTTATTGCTTTCTTTTATTTATTTTTTATTTTTTTTAACTGTATTATTTTTGTAGTGTCAATTTTTTATTTTTTTAGGAGAATGGAAAGCAAAGGTATTGGAAGGATGCAACAGCAAACCAAATGGCTGGAACTAAGTGTGAGGTACCCGCACGAAGGACCAAGCTTGGGAGAAGTCTGAGTACCCCATGAGTTGTTAGTGCTTCGGCCTTTGGCCTACCAGGGAGTCTCTTTTACCCTTTTATTAGTTATGGTGTGCATTGGGGACAATGCACAATTTTAAGTGTGGGGTGATGAAATTGTCTGGGTGACTTTTCATGCTACTTTAGCTGTATTAGTTTAATTAAATAGTTTTTTTTAAAAGATTGAACTTTTCCTGACGATGGATCTATTAGACAATTTTCTTGAGGGATTTAAGTCTAAAGAAAAAAAAAGATTTTTTTTGTAGGTAGTGTAATAATTCCCCCTTGGTTTTTCTTTGTGCCATGGTTCTTTTCCAAGGGTTTTATTTGAACCGGGTGTAGTTTATTTTTTTTTTAGGAATATGAGCCATTGTGTTGTGTTTTGAATTGAAGCAATATCTCTTGACTTTGTTATGCCTTGAGAATAGTTAGTACTTTGGTTGTGACGCTNCGGACCTGACGCGGCAGAACACTGCTGCAGATTCTGAAGGCCACTCTGGCCGCGGTCCTGGCGTAACCGTGGTAGGACCGCGGCAGGACGCATAAATTTCAGGGACTAAAGTGCAAAATACGGGTTTTTAAGCCTTAAACCCTATATTAAACGAAGGAAGCCGGCCAAGAAAGGGGAGAATGATTTTTGGAAGTGAAAAACATTAGAAGGAAGGGCAAGAGGCAAGGAGGATCATTGGGCATCAATCTTTAATCTTCTTCTTTGTTCTTTTACATTTGAATATGAATTCTTTTGTGATTTTTGTTATTTTCATGAGTAGCTAACTTTTCTAATCTAAGATTTTGGTGAAACCCGTTGGGGATGAATTGGTTGTTATAAGTAATATAGATTTGAATTAGTTTAATCTCTATTTGTTCAACTATGTTTTGATTGTGGTTAATTGAAAGGATCCTCAATTAGCCGTTCCTATTTATTATGTATCTGCTTGAGAGAGAGTGCATATTTAGGTAGTTGTTGGAACAACATCACTCCCGGAGTACAGGCGAGAGTCATAATCGAGGGTTTAGAGGTTGGATTAGAGATAACGATACCTCGGGTGTGATCTAAGTGAATTGTAATGCGAATCTAGCTAGCGTAGCTTGAGAGAGTGCGTCTAGTAAATTATCATAATTGCTTGAGAGAGATTTATGATAGATAGAGAATTCATGATTGATAGAGGCAACTAAGTCAACGCTATAAGAAACATACAACCAAGGAAATCAACAACGGGGGAAACCATTACCTTAGACCTTTATTCTAATTGTTTACAATTCAAGCATAGTTAGTTTTCAGCTGTTTATTTATTTTCAATCTTGTCTTCTTGGTGATATTAAACAGATACAGCTAAGCCTTAGTTCTCTGTGGGATTCGACTCCGGACTTTTAGACCGGATTATATTTGCAGCGACCGCTTATCCTTTTTAGGACTAGAGTTGGGCGTGATCAAATTTTGGCACCGTTGCCGGGGAACTAACGGTGTAGTTGTAGCTGTATATATTGCTAGGGTTCAAGTTTGAACTTTTATTTGTTTGTTTTTTCTTGGTATTTTTTTTTATAACTGTTGATTTGAGAACATGACATCTTGGAATTATGGGAATTTAGGTGTAGATAATTCTCTTATTGATCTCCANAAAGAACCCAGGGATGATGACTTGAAAGAGATCAAGGATATGCTAAGGTGCCTTGTGGAACAAAAATGATGAGAAACAACTGCACATACAAAGGCAAGATGCTGCTATTCGCAACCTGGAGACACAAGTGAGTCAGCTAGTTGAGGTATTTAATGCTCAACAAGCCAATATTGTGGATAGTAGCCAAGAAAAGCATGAATTAGATGCTGAAATTGAGGTGCAAATGGAGGAGGTCAGAGTAGAAAACCAACAATCTAACCAACTAGAATTTGAGGATATCGATGTTGAAGAAGTAATACTAGAGTCAACCAAGGATGTTGAAGATACAAATTTAGTTGACTCTAGTGTGATTGGTGTTGAGGAGGTTAAAAATCTTGAAGTTCATGTATTTGAGCGCGTTGGGCCTCATTCCAAACACTTCTCTACATTATGTTCAGACGGTGAAATGGAAATTCACCCTTATGAGCATAAAAAGGAGTCCAAGGAAGAGGTGGATGAGCCTTATATTTTGGATTTCTCAAGGCCGTCTAGGCAAGGTGACACTCCTCGATCGAGAGCCAAAAAGTGCATAAGATTTTATCTAATTTTTGGCTCGCAAGAATTTGTAACACCCCAAGAGCATAATCATAAGTTTGAAGCAAAACTTGGGGTTCAATTCATAAGCTCGAGGTGGAGGCAAAAAGTGATTTGCGTCGTGCCGCGACGTTAAATCAAGCGCTTGTTGGGAGGCAACCCAGCTTTATTGCTTTCTTTTATTTATTTTTTATTTTTTTTAACTGTATTATTTTTGTAGTGTCAATTTTTTATTTTTTTAGGAGAATGGAAAGCAAAGGTATTGGAAGGATGCAACAGCAAACCAAATGGCTGGAACTAAGTGTGAGGTACCCGCACGAAGGACCAAGCTTGGGAGAAGTCTGAGTACCCCATGAGTTGTTAGTGCTTCGGCCTTTGGCCTACCAGGGAGTCTCTTTTACCCTTTTATTAGTTATGGTGTGCATTGGGGACAATGCACAATTTTAAGTGTGGGGTGATGAAATTGTCTGGGTGACTTTTCATGCTACTTTAGCTGTATTAGTTTAATTAAATAGTTTTTTTTAAAAGATTGAACTTTTCCTGACGATGGATCTATTAGACAATTTTCTTGAGGGATTTAAGTCTAAAGAAAAAAAAAAGATTTTTTTTGTAGGTAGTGTAATAATTCCCCCTTGGTTTTTCTTTGTGCCATGGTTCTTTTCCAAGGGTTTTATTTGAACCGGGTGTAGTTTATTTTTTTTTTAGGAATATGAGCCATTGTGTTGTGTTTTGAATTGAAGCAATATCTCTTGACTTTGTTATGCCTTGAGAATAGTGAGTACTTTGGTTGTGACGCTTAGGCTCAGTTTTTGACTCTTGTATAAGTACCTTAAATTGTATGATTTTAAATTTGCTTAACTGCTTTGACTAGAGTGTCTTGATGAATCCAATCCTGAGTGAGTTATGTGCCATGTGTGTGTGAGGTTTGGTGTTATTCTGTGCATTGCATTTGATGCCTAGAACTTGCCCCGTGTGTTTGCAAAGCAAAATAGTAGTTTTATTCAGTCTTGGAAGTGATATAGGCGTTTCTTTGTTGAGCCAGATATGTATATTTTACCCATCTAATTGCTATGTATCGTAGTTAACCCCTTTGAGCCTGTAATCTTGTTTCTTTGGTAACCACATTACAAGCCTTACCCATTTGTTTGAATTAATCATCTATTTGAACCTTTTCACCTCTCATGAGCACTTGAATTGTTATGAACTTTGTAAAAGTTAAAGTGTGGGGTGGTTGGTTTGGCTTTTAAGTGGAACTAATTGAATAAGGAGAAAGGTGCACTGTTTTGAAAAAGGAAGAGCCACTTGAATTGAAAAAAATTATAGCTGGATTGTGGTGAAAAAAAAATTCCTTGATAAGTGGTGGCTCTTGACGTAATTGTGCTTAAAGAAGAAAGGGGTAATTTACATTGATGTGAAGGTGGAATTTTGGTTTGACATAAGTATGGGGTTTAAATGTTAAAATGTATGTATTAAAGTGCTTAGGGAGGTGTAGTCACTCTTATATCTAAATATATCCTACCCGTCCCGTAGCCTACATTACAACCAAATAAAGTCCTAATTGATCCTAGATTGAATGAGCTCGATAAGTGGAGTAGTACACTACGGGCAAGCTTATGGTGCATCTTTTGTGGCATATGAATGTTATTTCTGAGAGTGAGTGAATTCTTTTTATCTTGAGTTCCTAAGTGTTCTTAAATTTTATTCTGTGAACTACTCTCTTTTGTTGTGTGAGGGCACTTGATTCATGAAAGAAAGGTAATGTCAGTGATCTCTATGTTAGAGTAAGTGGGTGAGTTGTGAAAAACGTGTGGTACTTGTGAGTCACATCTTGAGGTGAAGATGTTACACTTTTGGGCTTAGTCTATTTTAAATACTCTTGGTGTGATGAGTTAGGAGAATTGTTTAAAAAGGTCGTGTCTATAAAAAAAAGTGTAGTTTGATTGCTCGAGGATGAGCAATGGATTAAGTGTGGGGTGTTGATGATAGGCTATAATTACGTATTTTAGTCGCTTATTACACTCTAATTTACTGCACTTTAATTGAGTTTGTGCTTTAATCGCTAGTGTTTTGCACTAACGGTATGTTTTATGCCTTGTAGGAGTGATTTCGAGATATATAGATGTTATGGAATGAATTCAAGTGATTTGGAGCTTTGAAGTCTGAGTAAAAGCCCAAGGAATTAAGCAGGGATCGTATTCGGGGATCAACGGATGATAAAACAACAAAACGAAGACTCGAGTAGGCATATTGTGTACTGTCTAGTAAAATGCACATAACTTTTTTCTCAGAACTCCATTTGGGCTCCACAATATATGGTTGGAAAGTTAACTCAAAGGGATACAACTTTCATGTTTTATGTTTTTCCAAATTCCAAACGGAACAGGGTAAAAAACGCGATTGAAACTGTAACTACGGACCTGACGCGGCAGAACACTGCTGCAGATTCTGAAGGCCACTCTGGCCGCGGTCCTGGCGTAACCGTGGTAGGACCGCGGCAGGACGCATAAATTTCAGGGACTAAAGTGCAAAATACGGGTTTTTAAGCCTTAAACCCTATATTAAACGAAGGAAGCCGGCCAAGAAAGGGGAGAATGATTTTTGGAAGTGAAAAACATTAGAAGGAAGGGCAAGAGGCAAGGAGGATCATTGGGCATCAATCTTTAATCTTCTTCTTTGTTCTTTTACATTTGAATATGAATTCTTTTGTGATTTTTGTTATTTTCATGAGTAGCTAACTTTTCTAATCTAAGATTTTGGTGAAACCCGTTGGGGATGAATTGGTTGTTATAAGTAATATAGATTTGAATTAGTTTAATCTCTATTTGTTCAACTATGTTTTGATTGTGGTTAATTGAAAGGATCCTCAATTAGCCGTTCCTATTTATTATGTATCTGCTTGAGAGAGAGTGCATATTTAGGTAGTTGTTGGAACAACATCACTCCCGGAGTACAGGCGAGAGTCATAATCGAGGGTTTAGAGGTTGGATTAGAGATAACGATACCTCGGGTGTGATCTAAGTGAATTGTAATGCGAATCTAGCTAGCGTAGCTTGAGAGAGTGCGTCTAGTAAATTATCATAATTGCTTGAGAGAGATTTATGATAGATAGAGAATTCATGATTGATAGAGGCAACTAAGTCAACGCTATAAGAAACATACAACCAAGGAAATCAACAACGGGGGAAACCATTACCTTAGACCTTTATTCTAATTGTTTACAATTCAAGCATAGTTAGTTTTCAGTTTATTTATTTTCAATCTTGTCTTCTTGGTGATATTAAACAGATAGAGCTAAGCCTTAGTTCTCTGTGGGATTCGACTCCGGACTTTTAGACCGGATTATATTTGTAGCGACCGCTTATCCTTTTTAGGACTAGAGTTGGGCGTGATCAGATACCAACCCTTATACAGTCGCATGCGCATCAATATCACAACACAATAATCAACTCACACCACACGTGCTCATATTCCACAACATTGCCACATTCAACAATACCAGTGTCATCACAATACATAGCCCGCGGCTCAACCACAAATATGTACAAGAATCTCAACAACCAAATGAACGGGAATAACTCAACAAGGAAAGGAAATCCAATAACCAACAATTTCAACTACAAACGAGTTAATAGCTCTCAACAACTACAAATTCAATAACTCAACAATGAAGATATTTGCATGAAATAGAAAAATCAAATTCTTATGCATACTTAAAAATGAAAGAGATAGCATGAAATAGCAACTACAACTAAATGTGTGAGAATAACTCGACAATGGAAAGAATAGATGTGACAACAACTACTTATAGATGCATATAAGAGTAACCTCGACAATGGAAGCTAGAACATGAATGACAACTTTAATTAAAGAATGTAAGATCAAACTTGACAATGAAAGATAGAACAAATGCTAATAACTTCAATCAAATGCTTATAAGTAACCTAAGAGTCTAAACCGGTCAAAAACCACATATAAGCATGTGTACACACTCGTCACCTCATGTACACGTGTTTCACATAAATAAAATAGTACAATCAAACCAAATCCTAAGGGGTAGTTCCCCCAGACAAAGTTAGGCAAGATACTTACCTCAACTAGGCCAAATCAACACTCAAAAATATCTTTTCCCTTAAAGTTTGCCTCAGCACGGCTCAAATCTAACCAAAAATGACTGCATATCATCAAATAATGCAAGAGAAACCAATTATGATTCATAAAGCTATGATCTTTATAGAATTTCCCAAAAGTAAACAAAAGTCAACCTCGGGCTCGCCGGACACAAAACTCGAGTCCAAGGGTAGATCTCGACTACCCATAACCCCTATGAGTCCATATATGTGTTTTGTTTTCAAAATCGGAGTAAAATTCTACTCTCAAATCCCAAAGTTTATTTTTTCAAAACATAGATAAAAATCCCCAAAATTTCTCTTATATTCTCATCAATTTGATGTTAAATCTTATATTTAATCATGTAATATAATAGAAAATTGATCGAAATCGCTTACCCAAAGGTTGTATGAGAAAATTCCCTATCCGGATTGCCTCCTACCGAGTCTAGGGGTTCAATGATATGAAAATGAGACTTAATCCTATCTTCCAGTCCTTTTGTTTTGGTGCAAAAGTCGCAATTCGAAGTCTGATCATATCACAAATGCAAGAAATTGGTCGCAAATGTGAACCTACCCAGCCCAAGCCTATCTTCGCAAATGCAATCAAGGTGTCGCAAGTGCAATACTTGAGGCCCCTTGTCGTAATCACAGTTGCGATACTGGTGCTCGCAATTGTGACAACTGCAGCACCAGCACACCAGCAACCTATAACCAGCTCAATCCAATCTGAAACACGTCTGAAACTTACCCGAGCACTCGGGGCTTTGAGAAAAATATCCACACAAGTCTGAAAACATCATACAAACTCGCTTGCTTGATCAAAACACAAAAATGACACCGGGAATCACGAATAGGACACCAAAATGCATGAAATTCAAAAGGAAACTCAAGAATTACTATAATTGCAACCAAGCGTCTGAATCCTATCAAACCAACTCGGAATGAAACCAAATTTTACAGATAAGTTCCAAATAGCAAGAGGACCTATTCTAAGTCCCAAAACCAAATTCCGAACCCGATAGCCAATAAGTCAACCTACAGTCAAACCTAAGGAAATTTCTAAACCTCAAATTGCCAACTTTGGGAAAAACAAATAAATCAACCTAGGGACCTCTGAATTCGATTTCGAGCATACGCCAAAGTCCAAAATCATAATATAAACGACCCTGTTTCGGGGTCGTTTTCACCTAAAGTCAAATCTCAGAACCAAAGAGTTCAAATCAACCCAAAATCATCCCGTAACGAAACCAACCCTCCCTATAAGTGATAAAACCACTAATACACATACAGGAAGCTTCAAAAGGAGAAACGGGGCTTAAATACACAAAATGACAAGTCAGGTCATTACATTCTCTCCCTCTCAAAACAAATATTTGTCCTCGAACATGGAGACATACCTGAAGTGCCAAAAAGGTATTCCTTGACCTCAACTTTCGAAACGGTCTATCCAAAATAACCACCGGCTCTTCTACATATGTCAAGTCCTTCTCCAATTGAACTGAGCTTAAATCTAATACATGTGACGGATCACCATAATACTTTTCTAGCATTGAAACATGGAACACCGGGTGAATTGTCGATAATCTGGGTGGCAATGCAAGTCTATAGGCCACCTCACCTACTCTCTCAAGGATCTCAAAAGGACCAATATAGCGAGGGCTCAACTATCCCTTCTACCTGAATCTCATCACACCCTTCATGGGCAAAACTCTCAGTAAAACTCTCTCACCCACCATGAATGCTACATCACGAGCCCTTTGATCAGCATAACTTTTCTGGCTGGACTGCACGATATGAAGCCAATCCTGAATCAACTTGACTTTATCCAAGGCATCCCGAACCAAATTAGTGCCCAACAGCCTAGCTTCCCCCAGCTCAAACCAACCAACTGGCGAACGACATAGCCTCCTATATAAGGCCTTATAAGGAACCATCTGGATTCTCGACTGATAGTTTTTGTTATAGGCGAACTCTGTGAGTAGTAGAAACTGATCCCATGAACCCACGAAATTGATAACACAAACATGTGTCATATCCTCCAAGATTTGAATAGTGCACTCGGACTGCCCGTCCGTCTGGGATGAAACATTGTACTCAACTCGACCTACATGCCCAACTCATTGTGCACGGCTCTCCAAAACTGCGATGTGATCTACGTGCCTCAATTAGAAATGATGGAAATGGGCACATCATGCAGACAGATAATTCTCATATTCAGATCTGAGCCAATTGCTCTGAAGAATAGGAAGTCATCACCGGAATGATGCGTGCGCACTTAGTCAACTAGCCCATAATAACCCAAACTGCATCATATTTCTTAAAGGTCCATTGTAAGCCTACCACAAAATCCATAGTGATGAGCTCCCACTTCCACTCCGGTATCTCCAATATCTCAATCAACCATTCCGTGTTCTGATGCTCATACTTCACCTGTTGAAAATTCCACAAAAAGACATAACCAACAATATCTTTCTTCATTCATCGTCGCCAATAGTGTTGTTTCAAGTCACGGTACATCTTCTTGACACCTGGGTGAATGGAATAGCGTGGGCTGTAATCCTCCTCAAGGATCAAATCTCTCAACCCATCAACACTGGGAACACAAATCAGCCTTGAAGCCGCATAACACCATTGTCACCTATCACAACCTCCTTAGCACCACCCCACTGCACCGTGCCCTTCAACATCATCAAGTGAGGGTCATCAAACTAGCGAGCCTTGATACGCTCCAACAGCGATGACTGTGCCACAACACAAGCTAGAACTCGGTAAGACTCAACATCCAATCTCACGAACTGGTTGGCCAAAGTATGAACATATCTATGCCTAGTGGCCTCTCCGCTACCGGTAAATATTCCAAACTGCCCATGCTTTTGACCTTCCTACTCAATGCATCGGCCACCATATTGGCCTTCTCCAGATGATATAATTTGGTGATATCATAGTCTTTCACCAACTCTAACCATCCCCAATGCCGCAAATTAAGGTCCTTCTACTTGAACACGTGTTGGAGACTCTTATGGTCGGTATAGACCTCACAATGAATGTCGTATAGATAGAGCCTCCAAATATCCAATGCATGAACAATGGCTGATAACTCTAAGTCCTGCACAGGGCAATTCTTCTCATGAACCTTCAACTGTTGAGACGCATAGGAAATCACCATGTCATCCTACATCAACACCGCGCCAAGCCCAATACGTGATGCATCACAATACACGATGTAAAATCCCAAACATTTAGGCAACACCAACACTAGGGCTATAGTCAATGCAGTCTTGAGCTTCTGAAAACTCGCCTCACACTCGCCGCACCATATGAAAGGAGCACCATTCAAGGTCAATCAAGGAGATGCGATGGATGAAAAACCCTCCACAAAACGGCGATAATAACCTACCAAACCCAAGACGCTGAATCTTTATAGCTGAAGACGGTCTGGCCAACTTTGAAATGCCTCCACCTTCTTTGGATCCACTTTGATCCCCTCACTAGACACCAAGTGGCCCAAAAATGCCACTGAATCAAGCCAAAACTCAAACTTGGAGAATTTTTCATATGACTTCTTCTCCCTCAAGGCCTAGAGAACGATCCTCAAGTGCTGCTCATGATCCTTCTGACTGCGAGAATATACCAATATGTTGTCAATGAACACGATGACAAATGAATCAAGATATAGTTGGAATACACTATTCAGCAAGTGCATAAAGGCTGCTGGGGCGTTGGTCAGCCCGAATGACATCACCAAAAACTCATATGGCTGGAATACACTATTCATCAAGTACATAAAGGTTGCTAGGTCATTGGTTAGCTTGAATGACATAACCAAAACTCAGAGTGACCATAGCGAGTCCTACAAGCCATTTTGGAATGTCTGAATCCCGGATCTTCACCTGATGATTTCCTGACCTTAAATCAATCTTCAAGAATACCTGAGCACCCTAAAGCTGGTCAAATAAATCATCAATGCGTGGTAGTGGGTACATGTTTTTTATTATAACTTTGTTTAGCTGCCCGTAATCAATACGCATTCTCATATAGTCGTTCTTCTTCTTCACAAATAGAACTGGAGCATCCAAGGTGAGACACTCGGTCGGATGAAATCCTTATCAAGCAACTCCTAAAGTTGTTCCTTTAATTCCTTCAACTCCACTAGTGCCATATGATATGGTGGAATAGAAATGGGCTGAGTGCCCGGCACCAGGTCAAATCAAAAATCGATATCCCTATTAGGTGGCACGCCCGGTAGGTCTGCTTTAAACATTTGGGAAATCTCTCACTAGCGGAACTAACTCAATGGTAGGAGTATCAACACTGACATCCCTCACAAAGGCTAGTATGCCTAGCACCCCTTCTCAACCATCCATTGTGCCTTCAGAAAGGACACAACCCTGCTAGGAATATAATCTAATGTACCTCTCCTCTCCAATCGCGGCAACCCTGGCATAGCCAATATCACAGTCTTGGCGTGATAATCCAGAATAGCGTGATAGGGAAAAAACCAATCCATGCCCAATATCGCGTCAAAGTCCACGATACTGAGAAGCAAAAGGTCAAATCCAATCTCATAACCCCCGATAGTGACCAAACACCATCTACTATAATAGAATCTCACACAGGCGTAGACACATATATGGGAGTACGCAAAGAATCACGAGATACATCCAAATATGAAGCAAAGTAAGATGACACATATGAATATGTGGAAATCGGGTCAAATAAAACTGATGCATCCTTATGACAAATCGGAATAATACTTGTGAGTGCAACATCTGAAGCAAAAACCACGGTCCTACCCCAAAAATCATAGAAATAGCCTGGCCTCCCACTCTAGGGCGACCTCTACCCGCTAACCTCCACCCCTGGCTGGCGGTGCAAGTGAAGCGGCAACTGGAGCAGCAACCATGGCCTGTGAACCCTATGGAATCCGTGAAACCTATGGAGTCTGTGGAGGTGTACCCCTCCAAAGTCTGGGACAATCCCTCACCATATGCCTGGTATCTCCTCACTTGAAACAACCTCTCGGCGGGCATGGCTTCTAAAATTGAATCTGACCCGGTCGGCTAGACTGACCGCTGAAGGCACCCCGTGCAAGAGGTGCATTAGAAAGTAGTTGTGCATAATGGGCAATCTGAGACCTCGGAATGGTTTGAGCACTGCGAGTAGCTAGAAGTCAGAACTGGTCGAGTCACATAACCTCTGCCATGACGAAATGAAATTAGAGCACGGGCACCACTAAATCCTCCAAAATCTCGAGGCCTCTTGGCCTCCCTATCCTCCCTCTTCTGGCCCCACATACGCTCCAACCTGTGATCGATCTTCACAACCTGGTGAAACAGAGTATTCAGTCTCCAACTCCCGCACCATACTAAATCTAAGACCATAACTGAGCCCCTCGATAAACTTGCTGACTTGATCTCTGACTGTGGCAACTAAAGAACCTGATGGAATACTTTGACACTATCATAGTCCTCCGACGCAACTACTCAAACTATGTGCGCCACGCGTCCCACAGGGTCTGTGGGAAGAATTGCCTTAAAAATATATCTGAAAACCGTGTCTAAGTGAGTGGTGCTGCATCAGCTAGCTTACCCTCCTAATAAGCCTGCCACCACCTACGGGTTGCTCCTGACAGTTGAAATGTAGTAAAGGAGACTCCGCTCACTGAAACAATGCCCATGGTGCGGAGAATACAGTGGAACTTGTCTAGAAATCCCTACGCATCCTCAGTAACTACGCCACTATAAGTAGGAGGGTCATATTTCTTGAACCTCTCAAGTCTCCTCTACTCCTCCTCCAATGCCTCTGGCTTGACCTCAAGCTGAAGCGGAATAATGGGTTGTGCTGTCATAACTCCTGGAACCTGATCAGCATGTACCTGCTACTCTGGAGTACGGGCTGCGGGAATTTGAACTCCTCCCCCAGCCTAAGAAGTAGCTAGAGCAACCGGGATCAATCCCGCCTGAGCTAAAGTACTGAACATACTCAGGAAGTGTGCTAATGTCTCCGGGAGTGCAGGGGTAGTAGCAGGCATTTTAGGTGCCTTCTCCCCAACCAGAGCTACTAGTGGCTCCTCCATCGCTGCTATTGTAGGTGCTCTAGCTGTGGCACGTGCCCCTCCTCGGCCTCTACCATAGCCCCAGCCTCTCGCGGCTCTAGCAGAGGGCGCGAGTGTCTTCTCAGCTGATCCAGTAACACGTGTCAACACCATCTGTGAGAAAATAGAAAGACAAAGAATCAGATCCCAAAATTGACAAATTCGCACGATAAGGAATCAAAGAATTGGAATTTCCTAATAGTTTCGTAGCCTCTCGATGAAAAGTATACACGTCTCCATACCGATCCACAAGACTCAACAAAACTTTCTTATGACTCGTAGCACCTATGAACCTAGAGCTCTGGTACCAACTTATCACGATCCCAAAATCCCACCTTAGGTAGTCGTGATGGAACCTGCTCTCTAAGACTAGGTAAGCCAAATAGACATTGAGAATTTAATAGAAATAATGAGTAGGATATTAAATTTAACGGATAACTATCATGATAAAACCAAAATGGATCAGCAGTTACAAATTCCCAAAATCGGTAGAACTGAGTCATAAGCTTACTAAAATATACTAAGAATCTCTAATATATTGTTGTTCGAAAACAAAAGAAACAGTAACATAAGGTCTCTAGAAGGTGACTCTGAGGCCTGCGAGCATCAAGCAGATATACCTTCAAGTCTTCACAAAGTCTGAGTCAAATCACTAGCGTCCGGCACGAGCAGAAGTACCTGCATCTGTACAAAAATATGCAGAAGAGTAGCATGAGTACACCATAACGGTACTCAGTAAGTATCAATCCTAACGTCGGTAGAGTAGTGACGCGGTCAGGTCAAGACACTGACTGGAGGTCAAGACATCGACTAGACATAGAACCTGTGCAAACTATCAATGTAATCTGACAGCGAAGAAATAAAGGCAATTAAATGGCAATAAAGCAATTTATCAGCACAAGGCAAACAATGGAAATGAAAGCAACAAATGACAACAAAGAGGGTACATATGATTAAGACAACAAGTAACCAATTACAACCAAAAATACAAATGGAATGAAGTAAGGGAAAAAAACAAATACCGTTCAACTAAGCAAGCCTTTGCAATATCAAATATACAACAAGAATCACACCGAGGTACCACACCTTATATTAACATATCACAAATCACAATCACAATCTTCCTTATATCCCACGTGAGCCTTGCATTTATTTTAAAAATATATATTTTTGGAAATAGCTACACGCGCTTTAGCCTACTTATCTCACTGTGTGGCTTAAATTCTAATACCATCACATGCGCATCGATATCACAACACAATAATCAACTTGTACCACACGTGCCCATATGCCACAATAATGCCAAAATCAACAATACTAATGTCATCACAACACTAGCCCATGGCTCAACCACAATATGTAACAAGAATCTCAATAACCAAATGAACCAACAAGGAAAGGTATTCCAATAACCAGCAATTTCAACCACAAACGTGTTAGTAGCTCTCAACAACTACAAATTCGGTAACTCAATAATGAAGATATTTACATGAAATGGCAACTTCAAATTCTAATGCATAATATAAGCTTAACAATGAAAGAGATAGCATGAAATAGAAACTACAAACTAAATGCATGAGAATAACTCGAAAATGAAAAAAAATAGCATAAGATAACAACTACTAATAGATGCATATAAGAGTAACCTCGACAATGAAAATTATAACATGTAATGACAACTCCAATTAAAGCATGTAAGATCAAACTTGACAACGTAAGATATAACGAATGGTAATAACTTCAATTAAATGCGTATAAGTAACCTAAGAGTCTAAACCGGTCAAATACTACATATTAGCCTGTATACACACTTGTCAACTCATGTGTACGTCATCCACATAAATCAAATAGTACAATCAAAACCAATCCTAAAGGGTAGTTCCCCCACACAAAGTTAGGCAAGAACTTACCTCAACTAGGCGAAATCAATACTTAAAAGTAGCTTTTCCCTTAACGTTCGCCGCCGCACGACCCAAATCTAACCAAAAATGACTTAATATCATCAAATAATGAAAGAGAAACCAATTACGATTCATAAAGCTATGACTTTATACAATTCCACAGAAGTCAACAAAAGTCAACTCCATGCACGCCCGGTCAAAGCCCAAGTCCAAGGGTAGATCTCGACTACCCCTAACCCCACAAGTACATACATGTGTTATGTTTTCAAATATGAGTCTAATTCGACTCTCAAATCCAAAATTTTATTTTTCAAAACATAGATAAAAACTGTTGCGGCCAAACGCACACGCAAGTATACGCGGTCGTCAAGTAATAAAGTGACTAAAATTTGGATGTCGATCCCACGAGGACTTGTGATTAACTATTAACTAAATTAGACTATCCTAATTATCTATACAAGAATTAAACCTAGAAGTATTTGATTCTAAACTAATTAAATAAAAAAATATAAATAATGAACTTTAAACAGAGGAAGAGCAGATTTTTATGATATCAATGTAATGAAAACGATCTAGGGCTATGGGCTATCTAACATTCCTATTGTATTCTTCAATTGAATTGTCTAATTAATTTATCTAGTTTATTGGTTGACAGGGTTAATATTGCTCATAAGAATCTGTCGAGTTCTTACTCGCCTATTCAAGCTAACCTAATGCCTATATGTCTATGGAATTAGAATCAACAAGAACGCATTTATAATTCCTGTAAATCAACCAAGCAAGGCAATTGGGTATATGTCTATCCCAATTGCTAATCCGTTCCCCGAGGCCCAGGTTCAAGAACTTGCTCTATTCAATCCTATATGCAATCTAGAATTCCCAGTTTCGAGTTCAACTCTAGATTCGTAGATAGTATTCAATTGGTGATCAAGCAATCAAATAATTAAGTGCAGGATTGAATAAATAAACCAATATGATAAACTAAGAAATCAAAATCAATATCTGAATAAGAATAGTCATGAAAGAACCACAACCCTAGAACGTGAAGTTTAGCTCCACATAGACATGGTAGCAAAACAACAAATCATACAAAGAAACATAAAAAGACTAAGTTGGGTGGAAGAAAAGATGAAACTCGGCCTCCACGGCGGCTCTGTGCTTGTGTTTTCCTCTCAAAAACGTCCTCCTCTGCCTCCTTAGTTCTAAATTATGTCAAAAGTATGTCCCCTCCTTCAAAGTGGTGTTTTAGAATGTATTTATATGACCTAGGGTTGATGAGGGGCGGAATTCTTCAATCCAACTTCGGATGGGAGAGCTGGAATCCGCGTCTGCCTTCGCGTCTAGACGCGGACTTTGACGCGGATCCGCGTCTGCCTTCGCGTCTAGACGCGGACTTTGACGCGGATCCAGCTTTTGAGATTCTTCCATTTCGCGAAGCGCTCCGTGCCTTTGCTTCGCTTCGTTATTTTGTGCCTTAACTTTTCTCCTTTTTCGCGTCCGACTTCGTGCCACGCACGAGAATAGACGAGCTCCCACTCCTTTAATTTCTTCTTTTTGTGTCGAATTGTCATCTTTTGATCATTTATGAGTCGAAGTTTGAAATTTAGGTGATGCTTGGTTTGAAAAAATGATTTAGGCTTTCTTGATCTTTTTGAGCTTAATTGCTTACCACAAATAAAATTTATCCCTAGTCAACCCTTTTGAGCCTATAGACTTTTATTTGGCACCCACATTACAAGGCCTATACCTTTTTATTCTTAATTGACATTGTTTTGATCCCTTTTCCTCTTTTAAAGCACTTTAATTGTGGAGATGAGCGCTAAAAAAAGTAAGAAGGAACTAAGAGTGGGGTGGCTTTTGAGTGGAGCCAATAAAAGGAAAGAAAGGAGCACTTGTTTTTTTTTTAAATAATACACCACTAGCAAAAATTGAAAAAAAAAAG
The DNA here is from genome assembly GCF_001879085.1 of Nicotiana attenuata. Lineage (NCBI taxonomy): Eukaryota > Viridiplantae > Streptophyta > Magnoliopsida > Solanales > Solanaceae > Nicotiana > Nicotiana attenuata. The sequence continues at coordinate 489,400 of NW_017670543.1, forward strand.
AATAATCTGAAGGAAAAAAAAAAATAGAGATTGAGTACATTGTTGTCTTGTTCCTGCTAGTGGGTATGAATTAATGTAGTGCTTAAAGAAGAAGGGAGCATTTTTGGGGTGATATTGTTTGTGAAAGTGAAGTGGATTGAAGAATTTATGCTTAAAAAGTTGATTATGTGGTGTGTTAAAGTGCTCAGGAGGTTAGTCACTATTCCTAAATATATCCTACCCCCTTAGCCCACATTACAACCATGAAAAAGACCTAATTGATTTTAGATCGAGCGAGCGCTACATTTATTTTTAGTAGAGATTTACATTAAGGGCCAGCCTATGGTACCAATTAACATGCATGTGACTTCTTTTGTGAGAGTGAGTGATTTTCTTTGATATATGTGAGCATGAGATTCGAATGTGTGGATTGATTTTACTCTATTTGCTTTTGTTGTTAGGGGCACATGTTACACGAGGGATAGGTAACATTATTAGCTCTCTCTATGATTTTGGTGTTTCAAGCCACGAGTACATTGTGACATTGAGTCGGTTTGTGAGGCTAGGATGTGTTATGAGCATGCTGTCTTTGTTTTGAATATTTTTGAAGTTGGCATAAGAAAAAGGGAAGTGTATGTGTTGCATATGCTAATGTTTAATTGTTGCTATCAACCATGGTCATTGGTGTAGTGTGCCTCAATTGTGTAAAAACAAAGTGCACAAGGATAGTGTGAATTGTTAGTTGACTCGAGGAAGAAGCAACGTTTAAGTGTGGGGTAGTGATGTTTGGTGATAAATGATGAAAAGTGCATATTTTTTAGTTATTTGCATATTAATTTTTGTGTGTGTCGCGAAGAGGATTACATTGATTTCGAAGTGAAATATACTCATTATGTGTTTCTTATGTGTAGGAACGAGTTTGATGC
>NW_017670543.1:500153-511524 GCF_001879085.1 Nicotiana attenuata
AACTCGGTTTTACCCCCCCCCCCCCCCCTCGTTTACTGGGGTCTTCTACCCCCTTTTATACATTTTGATTAAGGGTAAAAATAAGGTAGGTAAATTAATTACATCGTGGATCCCTGTAATTACGCCTTAATGGCCTGAAGTGGTTGAGAAAATCACGTTTGGGCGAGATATCCGGCGAAGCTTGGTTATCCGTTACGAGTCCGGCTTCCGACCTTGTGTGTTTCTCCATCCGGTGGTGACTCATATCGAGCTCTGCAACGGTCTCGAAATGACTCGACCTCGGTTGTTGACGTGGCCGTCCTTCTACCTTGCATCCAGGTCGGGTTCGATGGCCCCGACCTGCCCCGGACCGGACCCAACCCGGTCGGGCTCAAGCAAAAAGGGTATCACCCAATACAGTATTTTTCTCAACAATTTTCTAGTCCTATTTATTGTATCTTTTCCTAGTCTTAGCAGCAGTTACTCTTTTCTTTGTTCATAGGGACAATGGGACCATCCATAACTACATCCCATAAATCCAAATGCTTACCCGCTAGGAAGTCTTGAATCCTTGATTTTCACCATCCATAAAACTTCTTGTTGAGTAATGGTGGTCTTGTGGTTGATTGACCTTCTTGTATGCTTGGTGGTGCAACCATCTTGGATTATTTCGAGGTATTGGCCTTATTTCGAAAGAGCTTGCTCTGATACTAAATATTATTTTAGAGTGCAGGTAGACACAAGAAGAGATGAGAGGGTGAATTGTATCTTACCCGATTTTGCCTATTAAAGAACCGGGTTCTTCAATGTAGATTCCGGTACCAAAAAGAAAGTAAAATGCTAAATTTAAAGGACACAAGTATGTTTACATGATAAACCTCCTTGCAAAAAGTTAGTGAAAATTACAAGCTACCCGTGTGGGATTTTCCTCAAACTTTACTAGACGATAAAAGCGATTTTAGGTTACAACTCAATAATTGAAGGGACTATAAACTTTAGTACTTTAATCCCCACAATCAACTCGATTTTAGGTTACATACACTATAAGAAAAGGGACTAACTCTAGCACCTTAACTCCTATTCAACTCGACTGTAGCTAAATTTTCAAGACCATAAACTCTAGCCTAGAAAACAAAACAAAATTTTCATAATTTGATAACCTATAAATACACTTCTTAAAAGTAAAATAGGTTATAATTTAAGAATATTGAATTAAGACTCAACAACTAAAGAACTTAACAACTTCATCTTCAGGACCAAGTTTTTTAGTAATGCTGCTTGAATTAGTGAAAGCACCTTCTTGCTTTGTTTGTTATTTGCCTTGAATAATTCTTCATTTCTTTGTAATTGCATGCAATAGTATAAGAGACAATAGCATTAACTATGCTTTATAAGCATGAATTTGTGCCGAAATACTACTCTAACTTTTGCCCCAAAACCTAGAAGAAATCGGTTAAGAAAAATAATCCTAATAGGCCTTGGTTTCCTAAAATGTCTCCAATTCAGATACCTTAATCCTTTTTCGCAAGTGTATCAATTAATTGAATCTTGTTGACCACGAATTATTCCAGCTAGTACAATATTTGTAGCCCACGAAATCAATTCTTCCATTAGTAACGCTTGAACAATCTTACTTGCATTAGAAATCGGTTTCAGTTCCTGATCGACATGCATCTAGAAAGTTTGGTTCTTTGATATCTGCTTGATAAGTCATCAACTCTATTTATTAATACATCAAACATTTTTAAGGGATTTGATTCGTCAAACGACTGTTTGTTAATCATCAAAACTAATTTAAGTTCAACTCAACAAGAACTCACATGTGTGCTTCTTGGGGGAGAGCTAATAGGACCCATCACATCCTAATAGCATAAAGTTGGAGCTCAATATAAATTATTATTTTTTCTTCCTAGACCCGTTCGGATGGTATGATGTATAGCTACCACAAAATATCATGGAGGCCTAATGAAATTATACATCTGTAAATCGAGTTGTAATAAGTATCCATAACTCAACTTGTATTCAATATACAATAATTGTAGATGTTCTCAAGTATATATGAGAATGACACAGAAACAAATAAATACGGTTGTAATAAATGATGATTGTTAAATAGTACACTAATATAGGTGAATTCAATGTGCACATTCAGACAATTCAGTTTGTTAGCTTCTAAGCATGTTTTCATGATTGCAAAGTAGATGTAATCATGAAAAAATTACATCCCACTCGCAAGCGTACAAACAAACTTTATTACACTTAATTAAGTAATATTATACTGCATTTTTTGTTCTTTTCTTTCGTTCGGCCTAGAGAAATTACACATCATAGTTTTGACCAATTGACGTTTGATGGTGAAGTAACTACAAAAAGAAATAAAATGTAAGAAATCAAGTTGGCAATTAGTCGATCTCTTTTTCACATAAGTAAATGGGAAAAATAGAAAATCAATTGAATAACGACAACAATAACAACAACAAACTCAGTATAGTTTTACAAGTGAGATCTGACGAGGACAGTATGTATGCATAGACCTTACGTCCACCTTGAATGTAGAGAGATTGTTTCCGATGGATTCTCCGCTCAAGAAAAGATGAAGAAAAAACAGTAGTAATAAGCAGTAACAAGAACAAGATAATAAGAAAACGAAGAGCAAGAAACAACATATAGAAGTAGAATATAAGACTAACACTAGTACTACTGGTATGGGAAAGAAACACCCGCGATTACCTACTAGACTTCTACCTTAATTCTTGACCTCCACACCTTCCTGTCAAGGATCATGTTCTCTATAGGCTGAAGCAACACCATATCCTACATAGTTATCTTTTAACAACTTTTTTGGCCTACCTGTACCTCTTCTCAAACTCACCAAGGGGCAAGTGTTCTTCGGAATACCTATTTCTAAAAAAATAAAAAGAAGATAAATGTTTATAATTTAGAGGGTAAAATAGGTATTTGACAATCCAAAATTTGAAAAATCTAGTTGAGTGACCTTCTGAGTGCAATAGGCATAGTTCAGTGACTTTGTTGTTACAAACGAAAGAAAAGTAACTTTAGGAGGTAATTTGGGATAGTTGAGTGACCATTTGAGTAATGGACTCCAAAACTAATACGAATGCGAGTCAATTCATAGGCAAAATTTTAAAACAATTGTTTTATAAAATATAATATACGAGCTAAAATAATACAGTGCATGCACAAAGGTTATTTATATGTTAGATTCGCCTCTAGTGCCCAAGCATGTTTCAACAATTCACGATCACAGTAATAATATTCCATTCTCAGCATTCAGCAAAACAGATGTTGATTTCAAGTAGGAAAAGAAGTATTTTTCCTAGCATTTAAGATATCGGTACCAAGTATATATACCTTTGAATCTCTTTAGTAGCATCTATATATATAAAACCTTGAACCAAAAAAGAAAGCAAAGTTATTGCAAATCACGTTAGGGACAGATCTTTTATATAGTTAAATAAAGAGCTGATAAAACTAATAGATTAAGAAATATGTTTTTGTTAACTTAGGATATATACCGTTATATTAATTTGAATTGTACCATAACAAAAGAAAGTCCAAAGTCCCTTCGGGGACAGCCAACAAAACGAAGTAAATTGAAACGGGTGAAACTCTAATTTGGTTTGAAATTACTGAATTCATAATATATTTATTTTACTGTACAATATAAACGAAGTAATTCTTGACTACAAAATCTTGTTTCTGAGAATTCACGATTCTATCAACATGTTAAGTACTACAGTACCTGTAAGTTTTTAAATTCATGTACATAATGCATTAACGACCAAATTCTTTTCCTTGAAATGTGTCGTACGATTGTGTATGGAACTATGGATTATGGAATATTAAAACAAACCCAACATATTGAGAGTTTAAATCTTGTGATGGACAACCAACAGTTAACGATACGTAAGCTGAAAAATTGCACGAAGATAATTATGTCAAATTGTTTATTTACACCTCGCAATGGCGGAGCCATCTTTGTTCAAGAGGTGTCCCTTAACCGGTAATGCCATTGTGTATCTAGGTAAAAAATAATTATGTATATATATATTATATATTGAATCGCCTTGAATCTTTTATGTGTTATTTCATTATATTTTGATTCTCGTACTAAATATCTTGATCCCGCTACTTCTCGAAATGGTGCCATAAATAACAAATAATAAACTAAGAATTGACAATAAAATCAAGAGCATATCAAAATAAAGAAATTTTCAACCATAGTAAAATTGTTATATTGTTGTCGCTCATATGACTGATGAGATTCAAAGAGAGAACTAAACTATTTTTGAAAACATTATGATTTGAGTGAGAAATGTAAAATTTGCTTAGGGTTTTAGAGAGAGAAATCGGATATCTTTCATTATCTGTACAACCCAAAATGAATTCACCGACCTACAATATCTGTTCTCCCAGTGTTTATATCTGGGCCTTAGCTCTTTACAAAATTAGCCTAACTACCAAAATGGCCCAAATAGCCAACTTGGCATATTAAATAAAAGACACAATACAAAATGGCTAATACAATGCAAATGACTAACTATTTATGCTTAGGCTTATTAGCCAAATACTCCATTAGCTCAACACCCCCTCAAGTTGGAGGGGGAGACCACCTTCAACTTGAACAAGAGATCATGGCGAACAGCACCTGGAAGGGGTTTAGTGAGAACATCAGCCAGCTGGTCAGAAGAGGCCACATGAGAAAGCTGAATCAAACCATCATGGAGCTTAGTTCATATGAAATGACAATCAACCTCAATACGCTTTGTTCGTTCGTGAAATACAGGATTTCTAGCAATGTGCAAAGCAGCCTGATTGTCACAAAAAGAGAAATGGGAAGGGAAACAGACAATCCAAAATCAGACATCAGCCTAGAAAACCAAGTAAGCTCAGCCACCACCTTACTCAAAGCCCTGTATTCTGCCTCAACAGAAGATAGAGATACAACTGGTTGTTTTTTAGATTTCCAGCTAATGAGACAACCACCCAGTATAACACAAAAACCTATTACAGACCTGCGAGTGTCAGGGCAAGCAGCCCAGTCACTATCTGAATAAGCACGGATAGAGAAATCAGGAGAAGCAGAATAAAAGAGACCCAAATCAATGGTTCCTTTGAGAGTCGCAAGACATGGAGAGCAGCAGTCATGTGGGGGACCCTGGGACTCTTCAAAAACTGACTCAAATGTTGTACAGCAAAGCATATGTCAGGTCGAGTGTAGGTCAAGAAAAGAAGCTTGCCTACAAGACTTCTATATTGATCAGGGGAAGTAAAGAGATCACCAACATCTGCATGTGGCTTACAATTGAGTTCTAATGGGCAGACAACAGGTGAAACATCAATACAATCAAATTGTTGAAGTAAATCAGAGACAAACTTTTTCTGGTTGAGAAGAACCCCACCAGGAACAATAGAAATCTCAATACCCAAAAAATAATGCAAAGAGCCCAAGTCCTTGATCTTAAACTCAGCATCTAGGAAATGCTTTAAGGCAGAAATTTCAGCAGTATCATCCCCAGTAATGATGATGTCATCTACATAAACTGCTAAAAGAACCAAATTGCCAGGAGTGCCCTTGATGAACAATGAATAGTCATTAAGAGAATGAGTATAACCCCTAGAGTATAGGGCTTGAGAGAGCTTGGCATACCACTGTCTTGAAGCTTGTCTAAGGACATAGAGGGACTTCCTCAATTTGCAAACAAGAGGGGCAGAACTAGAAGGAACAGAAATAGACAAACCCTGGGGTAGCTTCATGTAGACTTCCTCATCTAGATCTCCATGAAGAAAAGCATTATTGACATCTAACTGAGAAAGAGACCAATTATGTTTGATAGCTACAGCTATGAGATATTTAACAGTGGATATTTTTACCACAGGAGAAAAGGTTTATGTGAAGTCAACACCCTCAACCTGAGTGTCCCCTCTAATAACAAGTCTAGCTTTATATCTCTCCACACTCCCATCAGCCTTGTACTTAATCTTGTAGACCCACTTACAACCTATAGGTTTTTTTACCAGAAGGTAAAGGCACAATATCCCAAGTGTGGTTTGCATCCAAAGCATCAAATTCCTTTTTCATGGCATCTTGCCAAGCTGGAATTGAAGCAGCTTGAGAATAACTGAAAGGTTCAGTTTCTATAGGAGGTAAAGAGGAAGAACCGGAAAAGGAAGGAAGTTGGCAAACATAATCCTTCAAATAAGAAGGAGTAGTGTGTTGCCTGGAAGACTTTCTAAGAACTAGAGGAGGAGGAGATGACTAACCATGCACATCCTGATGAGAAGAATGTAAAGGAGAATGAACAGGAGAAGTAGCATCAGGTTCAGGTATAAAAATAGAAGAGTTAGGAGATACAGGATGAGAAGAAGGAGCAGAGGAGAAAGAAGGTGTAGGATCCTGATAAATTGTAGAAGGAGGAGGAGAACAAACTACAGTGGAAGGAACAGAAGAAACAGAAGTAGCAAAAGGGAAGCAAGTTTCATGGAAAATCACATCCCTAGAGATGAAGCATTTCTTTGTAGTGAGATTGTACAATTTGTAACCCTTTTTTGGAAAAGGATAACCCAGAAAGACACATGGGATAGTCCTAGGTTATAGTTTGTCTCTTTGAGGAATAGGAACAGTGGCATAAGCCAGACATCCAAAGGTTCTTAAGTGGGAATAAGTAGGAGGTTTGCCATACAAGACCTCATAGGGTGACTTGTTTTTAAGAATTCTGGATGGTATTCTATTTAGCAAATATGTGGCAGTCAGAAGACAATCTCCCAAAAAGGTGATAGGCAGTTTGGATTGAAATAATAAGGCTCTACAGGCTTCAAGAAGCGTTCTGTGTTTCCTTTCCACAACCCCATTTTGTTGTGGGGTATGTGGACAGGTAGTTTGGTGAATGATACCAAGCTGACTGAAAAAGAAGGAGCCAGCAGTACTGGCGCCTAATTCTAATGCATTGTCACTTCTAATGGTCTGGACATGTGTATTGAATTGAGTTTGGACCATGGCTATAAAAGCCTTGATCATAGAGAAAGCATTGCTCTTTGATCCCATTAAATGAGTCCAGGTGGCTCTTGAAAAATCATCAACAATGGTAAGGAAATACCTTGAACCAGATGAAGTGGGTGTGTGATATGGTCCCCATGTATCAACATGAATCAATTAAAAAGGTCTAGTTGTACTAATTGAACTATCAGGGAAATGAAGTCTAGTTTGTCTAGCCATAGGGCAGACAGAACAAGGAAAAAACTGTCTAGAAGAAAGAGAAGGAGACAGAACATGAATATGTTTCATATTTGCAAAGGAAATATGTGCCAATCTTTGATGCCAAATCAAATTCATATCATTATAGCAGCATTATTACACAAAGAAGAACTAAGACTAGAAACATTTGTATGACTGGAAAGAGAAACAGATTTGCAAGAGTCTATTACAGGACATATAGAAATAGTGCTGCATGAATTTGAAGTTGAAGGAATAGGAGAATCTGATGGCTGCACCCAAGTGAACTTGTACAGGCCATCCTCCTCTTTACCAAGATCCAGAGGCATCTTCAGAGAAGGGGCCTGTAACATGTGTAATAAACAAGTAGTGGCAGTAAATAACACTATGCAATGTAGTTGTTTGATCAATTTGTGAACAGAGATTAGATTGTGTTGAAATGAAGGAACAAATAAGACATTATGAAGGATAATGGATGGAGTCAAAGCAAAAGAACCAGTGGAGTCACTTTCACTTTATATCCATTAGGAAGAGTTACAAGGTAAGGAATGGTTAAGGGTGTAATGTCAAAAAGTAATTCTTTATTAGAAGTCATGTGATCAGAAGCACCTGAATCTATTATCCAGGTAACAGAATGAACTTCAGTTAGCAAGCAAAGCTTAGAATTAGAAACTGGGCTTTCAGTTAATAAAGTACCAGCAAAATTAGCAGAGCACATGAGATTGGTTTGAGACTTGGAAGCATCCCCCATATGAGACTGCTGTAAGAGGTTGATCAATTGATCATATTGCTGCTTGCTCAGACCTGGGATTATGAATCCCTGACCATCAGCATTGGAAGCAGAAGCAGGAGGATTATCTCCCTCATCCAAAGACCCAACAGATTCAAAGCCATTGCCCTCAGAGTTAGTGTGAACTGCAGTAGACACATGAGCTGCAGCCTTTTTACCCTTGTTAAACTTTGGAATTTGGGGATACCCATGTAGTTTATAACACTTGTCAATGAGATGACCAGATTTCTTGCAGTACTTACAAAACAAAGAAGCTCTATTCTGATCAAAATTAACTCTTGGAGCATATGGTTTGAGAGGAGTGGGATTGGGAGTATTACTTTGATTGAAACTAACACCAAAAATAGGCCTACTTTGTGTACTAACATTGAATGATATGGAGTCAGGGTTGAATTGAGAGTTGGACTGAACTTGCCTTTGTTTTTCATCGTTAAGAAGTATATTATAAGCACTGTCAAGGCTAGGAGGAGGTTGCATCATAAGAAGATTACTCCTCACCCCATGTATGTCTCATTCAACCCCATAAGGAACTGAAATAGTTTATTCTCCCCATCTTCTTGCAAAATACTAAGCTTTGCAGCACAAACGCGCCTCTGACCATGATTAGTGCATATCACTCCCAGTTCATCCCATAACCTCTTCAATTTATTGAAATATGAGGCTATATCTAAAGCACCTTTGGAAGTATAAGCAAGTTCTCTTTTTAACTCAAATATTTTGGTCCTATTTGCAGTCACATACCTAGTTTGTAATTGAACCCAGATACTTTGAGCAGTTTCAAAATACTGAACACTCTCAGCTATCTCAGGGGATAAGGAGGCTGTCAGCCATGAAATTACCATATTGTTGCAGATATCCCATAATTTTCGTTCATCCCCATCAGTAACAGGTCGAGAACATGTACCATCAACAAAAGCTATTTTATTTTTAGCAGACAAAGCGACTATCATTTTTCTCCTCCAACCCCAAAACCAGTACCCGAAAAAGGAGCAGGAACTAATGAAATTCCAGGAATATCAGATAAATGTACAAATAACGGACTTGAAGGATCAGGAGAGAAAGTATCAGTAGAACCCATGTCTATCACACAGTATCGACAAATTGACAAATACAGAGGATAAGGTCACAAATGAGATTCCAACAGGAAAATTGCATGCAACAATCTTAAAGGAAAAAATAAGAACGAATTTACCCAGCTTCTTCGCTACCGGAGAAGAACGGCCTTCAAATAATAGCTAACCCTAGCTCCAATTGTTGAATCCTAACATCAATTGCTAAGCAGCTTAAACTCTTCAAACTTCAACCAAAAACGCCGGAAATAACCCTAACGCTGGTCTCAAACTCGAAATCGACGAAAAATTGTTCCTCTGAAAAAATAGAAGTCCCCGATTTTCGAACTGTCGGAGATCAAAAACTCAACCAAAATCGAACGGGGTAGAATCGGACGGATCGGAAGCTCAAAATGCACCAGAATCGGTGCTCTGATACCATGAAAACATTATGATTTGAGTGAGAAATGTAAAATTTGCTTAGGGTTTTAGAGAGAGAAATCGGGTATCTTTCATTATCTATACAACCCAAAATGAATTCACCAATCTACAATATCTGTTCTCCCAGTATTTATTTCTAGGCCTTAGCTCTTTACAAAATTAGCCTAACTACTAAAATGGTCTAAATAGCCAACTTGACATATTAAATAAAAGACACAATACAAAATGGCTAATACAATGCAAATGACTAACTATTTATGCTTAGGCTTATTAGCCAAATACTCCATTAGCTCAATAATTTTTGACTTGGAAGATAAAGAAGTGTGATAAAGATGAGAGCTTATAAAATTAATATTCATAAAATTGACTATTTTTAGATGTGTTCTTTCGTCGATGGGGCCTTAAAACAAAATAAAAAATCGGAATAATGATTCATTCCCCTTTTTAAGAGGAGTAGGATCTTTGGTTGATCTGCCATTTCCCCTCCTTTCTTCGTAGATTATTAGCCTCGGGACACCTATACCAAAAGCTCAGTGTGCAATTTGCATGAAATCTATTTTCCACTTCAAACTAGTAAGTGAGGTTCCATAAATCCATAGCTAGAAAAATAAATTATTTTTTTAATTTATTCTGAAAAGCATTTTTTATATACTAAATTTTGTAGTAGACAAGAAAGGAATTCCTTTTGTGTATGCGCGCCTCAAAAAAGTATAGTACTCGATTCCATTAGTGACGGAAAGGTATAGTTGATCGATGGTTTTTAACCTACAATTCCCATGTTGGACTACTTATACATCAAAATAATCAACAATTTTCTCATTTGGGATGATAATTGAAACAACAAGCAGATTTTGAAAAGTAATACAGCATATAATTGAAAATCACTAAAACTATGGATGCTCAAGTCAAAAGAAAACTTCTATTGGAAAAATAATATTGTATGGTGGGCCGGGCCCGGGCCTAAACGGGCCGGGCTAAATGGGCCGGGCTAAACGGGCCTGGGCTTAGCGGTCCGGGGCTCTGGCGGTCCCGGGCTTCACGATCCTGGGCTTCGTGGGCTCAACGGGTAGGACCAGCCCGTGACGGGCCTAAGCCCATATGGTCCTGGGCTAAATGGGTCGGGCTCGTGGGCTTAGCGGGCCTAACGGGCTTTTTTTATTTCCGGACTTTTTTTTTAATTTTTTTTATTTAAGGCAATTTCTTGTAAACCATATGTGTATGTATATATATAAATTGCTCTTATGCATTGCTATATAAATATATGTAGTATATATAATATAGAAATCTAATTATTAAAGTGTTTGACGAAAATGTAAAATAACAAATCAATAGTAAAACTAAATTGGCATGCATAATAAATTAATAACAAAGTACAACATGAAGCATAAATACGTCTAATAATTTTAAAATAACACAAATTATTGAAAAATCTTAAAGACGAATTTGCGGATAAATACCCTCAACACAATACTTTATATGCCTCCTTAAAATGTCTGTGGTACACCCTGAACGAAAATTTAAGACTCTTCCACAGTTCTTGCACTTTAATATTTGGCCTTCTTCATTTTCTTCAAGCACTTCATAGTATTGCGAAACAAATAAGCGCACTCTTTCCGAACGAGGCATGATTTAACTTGAAAATTGAGATTGAGACTTGAAGTCTTGAAAATTGGAGATTGAGAGATTGAGAGAAATTTAGATTGAGAAATGAGTATTGAGTATTGAAATGAAGAAGAGGGAGGGGGGTACTTATAGTGTTAGAGAAGGTTAGTTTTGTAAATTGGAAAAAAAACGGCTATTTGTGCAATTAATATGACCGTTGGTGGTCATTGGGGGTGGGGCCCTCATTTTGAAAAATCTTGTTTTGTAGTATATATA
>NW_017670543.1:512234-594984 GCF_001879085.1 Nicotiana attenuata
TTCTACCAATAACAGTAGTAATAGAAATCCGATTAGTTATATGAGTAAATAAATACCGCAAATATTGTTCATATTCATGTTTATATTTATAAATATCGCTCTTAACTGTTGCGCGAGGCCAACCTTTATAAGTAGGATTAAAAACTTTTCTAATATAATGCACAAAATTAGGGTTAGAAGGAAAAGTATATGGTAAGCACATAACGGTAACCATCTTTGCTAATTCTTCACGATCTTTATTAGGATCGTAATATAAAATACCACCGGTCACAGTGTTAATTCCTGGTTGAACTAGATTTGAACCTGTACTAGGGTTAACCGCAGTATCTACACTTGTCCCCTCTTGCTGCGCTTTCATTTGTAAATATTTAACTTTATCTCTAGGGTGTGTTTGTATGTGCCTAGCCAAACTACCCGTACCGCTACGGTCTCCAGTATATTTATGCGCCAGCAATTTCCCACAAGTTTTACACTTAGCCTTATTTTGTTCTCTTACTTGAGTAAAAAAATTCCAAACTATTGATGTTTCTAGGCGTTTAGAAGGTTGTCTATTAAAAATAGGGGTTTCTACAGGTGGGTCAGGTGGGGCATCAGTTGGGTTATTAACAGGACTAGTAGGTGAATCATCTAAATCCGGTTGGGTTTCATCTACATCCTCATTTTCCTCATCATTTTCTAAGATAGTTTGATTAGGATAAAGAGCATTCATAACTTCTTCATTTAATTGTTCACCTGGTGCAACATTATGGCAAAATTCACTATCGGAAAATTGAAAACAAGGGTTATCACTATCAAGAATAATAGGAGCAGCAGGACGGGTAACAGGTCTGGGTCGGGGAGCCGGGGGAAGGGTAGTAGGTTGGAGACTACTTTCACCAATTTTAGCTTTTCCCTTACCACCAAATATTTTTTTCAAAGAAAATGCCATATTAATTACAATTATGCAAACTAAACACACAAAAATATATTCTTAAAACTTAAGAGTTGGAACGAGTTTATCGAATTGCCGAACAACTTCTTGAAAATTAAAAATCGTTGAAGACTTGAAGACTTGAATACTTCAATTCACCAACTTCACAATTTTTCACGAAATTGCAATAATAAAATAAGCAATTATAGAAGAGAAATTCGATATAGATTGAGAGAGATTGAGATAGATTGATGAATTGGTGAGTAAAAATGAAAGAATGAGGGGGTATTTATAGTTGAGAATTGGAAAAAAGTGTAATTATATAAAGTTTGGGGTTAAAATAAAGTTTGGGGTTAAAATAAAGTTTGGGGGCCAAATGGCTATTTTTTAAAGTTTCAAACGGTTGAAAATTAAAGGCCAACGGCTAGATTTTAAAATCTTACCGTTGGTCTTTTTAAAAAAAAGAAATTTTTTTTTTTTAAAAAAGAGCCGTTGGAGCCCGTTAGGACCGTTAGGCCCGGTTGAACCGGCCCAGGACCGCCTGCCGGTCCCGGGCTTAGCGGTCCCGGTCTCGTGGGCTTGACGCAAGGAACCGGCCTGCCCCGGGCTTTCTACACCACCAGGGACCGGCCCACCAGGACCGGCCCGCCGGGACCGTTTAGCCCGTTAAGACCGCGGGCCCGGTCCGGGCCCGATCCCAGCCCGGCCCACAATACACCATTATGGAAAAATGACATTATCAAGGAACAAAAGTACAAAATAGAAAAATATCAGAGCATATATAAACAATAAGTTACTCCTATTTAATACTTTGAGCATTATTTTCACTGAAGTTTCTTTGAAAAGTGAACACTATAAAAGTAAAATTCTGTCAATTTAAAAAATGACACATCTATTAGAGAGTATTGCCATTTCGAAATTAAAAAAGTTTATGGATGAAATAATCGGAATGTCAAGTGGCTATGATGCGAGAGACAAAGTAAGTCGAAAATCAACTACCTTTTGAATCAAAGTAGCAACAAGCTAAATTTATAATTTATTTTTAGAATATTTTAAAATACAGTATTAATTATTATAAAATCTCCTGTATTTCATATTCTTAAAACCAGTCTCAGCTTTCTAAAAAATTAGGATTATGCTTCGATAAATTTGTTAAAAATTGTTCAGTTATAATGTTTTTACATTATTACGTCAATTACTGATAACTTCCACAGTATGTAAAACTAGTAATCTGAAAAATAAACAGCTAACCATTTATGTCATATTAAATTCAACTCATAGTGTAAAAACTTTATTATAAAAGTCTCATTACACGACCAGTTTTCTACTACCCTTCCCCTTCCCCTTCCTTGACGCTTATGTAATGAAACTCTTTTTCTTTTATATAAAATATCTTTTCTTGTTACATTTTATGTGACATAGTTCAAGATATTAGGTTCAAACAAATTAATTTTTTATGCGAGTATGGACATAAAATTTTCAAAATTTTTGAAAAAAAAAAAGGTTTACCTATCTAGATGTTATGTAAAACTACTGTCATATTATGTATTTGAAAAAACATGGAGGGTCCAATAGTTTTATGGGTCATTACAAACTTGTTTTTAGGTTTATGTTCCGATCAGGGGCGGAGCTAGAGTGCAGAAAGCGGTTCGGTCGAACCCAATAGCTTTGATTTGAACCTTGTATTTGTCTTAAAAAACTTATTGAAAATATATAAATTATTATTTAAAGCCAAGTAACTTAAGGTGAGATTAAAACCTATAAGCTTGAAATCCTGGCTTCACCTCTGGTTCCGATTTTTCTTTTTGACACACGGGAGATTTGCCTTTATAGATAAGACATTTATCTTTTAAACATACGAGATCTAAAAAACACTTTCTATGTCCAAAAAAAGTGAAAAAAGAGTTGTGTTTAGTGAAAAAAGTGAAAACACTTTCGAGTTTGAACACTTTCTATCTTTTAAACATACGAGATCTAGACATTTAGTGAGCGTTTGGACATAAGAATTATAAAATTCCAAAAAAAAAAGTGAAAAAAAAAATATCAAGTGAAAATGGTATTTGAAAATTAAAGTTGTGTTTGGACATAAATATAATTTTGGGTTGCTTTTGTAGTTTTCTGAGCGATCTGAGTGAAAATTTTGAAAAATAATTTTTTGGAGTTTTTTCAAAATTTCGAAAAATTTCAAAATGCATTTTCACGTAAAAATTGAAAATTTTATGACCAAACGCTGATTTTGAAAAAAAGTAAAAAAAAAATCGAAAAAAAGGTGAAAAATTTCTTATGTCCAAACGGGCTCTTAATTTCAATGACCATGAAAGCCTAATTCCTCGTAAAAATAGCACGGTCTAGCCAGTTTTCGGACTGGTCATTCAAAAATAGCCAGCGTTTACCAAGTCAATAAAAAATAGCCACTATTTTGCTGCAACAGAGACCGGTCCAGCATAATATACTGGAGTTCTGTTGCTCCAAAACGCACACGCAAGTATACGTGGTCGACAAGTAATATAGGATTGTAAGTGCAAATATCGTACCCACAGGGACTGGTGATTAACTATCAACTAAATTAAACCAAACAATTAATCTATTCAAGCGAATTCCTAAAGTATGAATATTTAACTAAAATTAAACTAGAGTAACAAATTAAGAGATCAAAGAAAATAAGTTGGCGAATTATAGAGACGAATTCAATGTGAGTGAATATTCTAGAGCTATGGGTTAGCTAACAATCCCGTTGAGTTTTCCACCTAAATTGTTTAATTAATTTATCTGGTTTATTGATTGACAGGGTTAATATTGCTCGTAGCCTTCTCCCGAAGTACAACTCGCCTATTCAAGCTAACCTAACGCCTATATTCCTATGGAATTAGGATTAACAAGAACGCATTTATAATTCCCGTATAATAATCAAGCAAGGCGATTAGGTATATTCCTATCCTAACTGCAAATCTGCCCCCCCTAAGAGTTAAGATCTTGCTCTACTCAATCTTATATGCAATCTAGAATTCCCTCTCCCGAGTTCAATCCTAGATTTGTAGATAGTATTCAATTGGTGATCAAGCAATCAAATAATTAAGCGCAAGATTGAATAAATAAACCAATATGATAAAATAATAAGAACAATTCAAGCTTCAAACTACAACGTTCATGTAGCACCCAAAACTCTAGAACTAATAAACTATGAAATTAAAGGAAGAGAAGAGAAGAAAAACTAGTTGAAAGCCTCCTCCAAGCGTCGTGTGTGTTCCTCCACGTGAATTCTCCGTCAAAGTATGTTAGAAATCACCAAAAATGGCGTCCTCCCCTACAAAATACCGTTTTTCCATGTATATATACCAAGTAGGGTTGGGCCCAAACAATTATACCTTCTCCAATGTGAAAAGGGACAATTTTCCCGGGTTTGACTAGCGCGGTCGCGCATCTGGGCGCGCATCTGGGCGCGCTAGTTGGACAACTTTCTGTCCTGGGCGCGCTAAAACCAGCGCGATTGCGCATCTTGGCGCGCACTTTTCACCCTGTTCCGTTTGGAATTTGGAAAAACGTAAAACATGAAAGTTGTAGCCCTTTGAGTTAGCGAATTTCTAAAGTATGAATATTTAACTAAAATTAAACTAGAGTAACAAATTAAGAGATCAAAGAAAATAAGTTGGCAAATTATAGAGACGAATTCAATATGAGTGAATATTCTAGAGCTATGGGTTAGCTAACAATCCCGTTGAGTTTTCCACCTAAATCGTCTAATTAATTTATCTGATTTATTGATTGACAAGGTTAATATTGCTCGTAGCCTTCTCCCGAAGTACAACTCGCCTATTCAAGCTAACCTAACGCCTATATTCCTATGGAATTAGGATTAACAAGAACGCATTTATAATTCCCGTATAATGATCAAGCAAGGCGATTAGGTATATTCCTATCCTAACCGCAAATCCCCTCCCCCTAAGAGTTAAGATCTTGCTCTATTCAATCTTATATGCAATCTAGAATTCCCTCTCCCGAGTTCAATCCTAGATTCGAGATAGTATTCAATTGGTGATCAAGCAATCAAATAATTAAGCGCAAGATTGAATAAATAAACCAATATGATAAAATAATAAGAACAATTCAAGGTTCAAACTACAACGTTCATGTAGCACCCAAAACTCTAGGACTAATAAACTATGAAATTAAAGGAAGAGAAGAGAAGAAAAACTAGTTGAAAGCCTCCTCCAAGCGTGGTGTGTGTTCCTCCACGTGAATTCTCCGTCAAAGTATGTTAGAAATCACCAAAAGTGGCGTCCTCCCCTACAAAATACCGTTTTCCATGTATATATACCAAGTAGGGTTGGGCCCAAACAATTATACCTTCTCCAATGTGAAAAAGGACATTTTCCCGGGTTTGACTAGCGCGGTCGCGCATCTGGGCGCGCTAGTTGGACAACTTTCTGTCCTAGGCGCGCTAAAACTAGCGCGATTGCGCATCTTGGCGCGCACTTTTCACCCTGTTCCGTTTGAAATTTGAAAAAACGTAAAACATGAAAGTTGTAGCCCTTTGAGTTATCTTTCCAACCATATATTGTGGAGCCAAAATGGAGTTCTGAGCAAAAAGTTATATCCATTTTACTAGACAGTGCGCGATATGCCTACTGGAGTTTTCGTTCGCTCTAACTATCATCCGTTGACCCCCGAACACGATCCCGGCTTAATTCCTTGAACTTTTACTCAAACTTTAAAGCTCCAAATCACTTGAATTCATTCCATAACATCTACATAGCTCGGAATCACTCCTACAAGGCATAAAACACACCGTTAGTGCAAAATACTAGCAATTAAAGCTCAAACTCAACTAAAGTGCAGTAAATTAGAGTGTAATAATCGACTAAAATATGTAATTATAGCCTATCATCAAGTTCGGTGCACCTGTGTATGAACTTCCAGCATATTATGCTGGAACTCCAACACACGGAAAGTTCCAGCATAATATACTGGAGATTCGAGCACTTGTGTACGAACTTCCAGCATATTATACTGGACCGGTATACTTTGCTGGAACTTCAGTATATTATGCTGGAGTTCTAGTGTACTTATGTTGGAACTCAATCATATTATGTTGGAGTTCCAGCATACTTATCCTGGAACTCCAATATAATATGTTGGAGTTCAAGTATACTTATGCTGGAACTCCAGCATAATATACTGGCGTATTTTTCGGGTTTTGAACAGTGTTTTCGCTTAGATTTATCTTTACATGAAAAATGGATAGATTTCGGTTACTTTTGAAACTGGGCTATTTTTGAACGACCACTTGTAAATCTGGCTATTTTTTGAATTTCTCCCTAATTCCTCTACTATATAGTAACTTGATACTACAAAAATGTCATATGTAGGTAAAATTTCTCCTCCTAACTCGGATTATAAAAATCTGAAATAAACGACATTGCTTTAATTCTACTACTTCAGTTAGGAAGGGCGCGAAGTGGACCCCTTCCCTCCTGCAATCAAACTCCTCCCGCAATGTCTCTTTCTCCTACTTAATACCTCCCAACTTCCCCTTTCTTCATTCTCACTCTCCACCCCCTCCTCCGCCACTACCGATCTCCCTTCTCCTCCGTCCAAACCACCCCATTTTCATTTCTCTTCCGCTGTTAAAAGATAAGGGAATCTTTTCGTACTAAAACTTTGTGAAAAGTGTGAAACAGAGGAACTGGAATTTCGAACACGTTAACGATCTCTCTTTACGATATTTAAAAATAAAAAAAAATAGTGTTCCTATAGTATAAAAGGGTTCTCATTTTAAAGTACGTGTCTTTTTGGGTTCTGTATGCACTGATCTCAACAAGCCATGTTGAGAATATTTTTGTTTCTTTGTTTGCTGAATTTTCAGCTTTTTATGCACACCGGTGTTTCTTTAACTTCCGACGGACTTTCCCTTTTGTCTCTGAAATCTGCGATGGATGACGGCGGCGGCACTGTTTTCTCCGACTGGAATGAAAACGATGACACTCCTTGTCGTTGGACAGGCATTTCATGTGCTAACATTTCTGGTTCTTCAGAGCCACGTGTCGTTGGGATTACTGTCTCCGGCAAGAATCTCCGGGGATACTTACCGTCGGAGCTCGGGACCTTAGTGTATCTCCGGCGACTCAATCTTCATGGAAATAACATTTACGGTTCTATCCCTGACCCTCTCTTTAATGCCACGTCACTTCATAGTATTTTTCTGTATGATAATAATATCTCCGGTCAACTTCCGCCCTCTATTTGTAATCTACCTCGTCTTCAAAATTTGGACCTTTCGAATAATTCACTTTCTGGAACTTTCTCGAAGTATCTCCGTAACTGCCGGCAGTTACAGAGGTTGATTCTTGCTCGGAATAAATTTTCCGGCGAGATTCCGATCGGGGTGTTCCCGGAGCTGGCGAATTTGGAGCAACTTGACCTTTCGTCGAATTCGTTCAACGGGTCGATTCCTGAAGATATTGGTGAATTGAAGTCACTCTCTGGAACTTTGAATCTTTCTTTCAATCATTTCAGTGGAAGAATCCCAAAATCTATAGGTGATTTGGCTTTAACTGTTAGTTTTGATCTTAGGAATAATAATTTATCTGGTGAAATTCCTCAGACTGGTTCATTTGCAAATCAAGGTCCAACGGCATTTTTGAATAATCCTATGTTATGTGGATTTCCTTTACAGAAGAGCTGTAAAAATAGTTCAAACAATTCATCAGAAGTTCAGGGTTCATCTAGTAATGAGGGGACTAATTCACGTAAGGGGTTAAAACCAGGATTTATTATATTGATCTGTTTGGCTGATGCATTTGGAGTGGCATTTATTGGTCTAGTGATTATTTACTTGTATTGGAAAAAGAAAGACTCTGGTGGTTGTAGTTGTACTGGAAAAGGGAAATTTGGTGGGAATGAGAAGAGAATGTTCTGTGATTTCCCTTGCATTAGTGGATTTCCGAATAATGAATCAGAAGTTGAGTCTGAGAAGGGAGGTGGTGGTGGAGCTAGTGGCGGTGTTAGTGGTGGCGAGGGCGATCTCGTGGCTATTGATAAAGGTTTTAACTTTGAGCTTGATGAGCTGTTGAGGGCTTCTGCTTATGTCTTAGGAAAGAGTGGATTAGGGATAGTGTACAAGGTTGTGCTCGGGAATGGTATTCCTGTGGCCGTGAGGAGGTTGGGGGAAGGTGGGGAACAGAGATATAAGGAGTTTGTGGCTGAGATTCAGGCGATCGGAAGGGTTAAGCATCCTAATGTCGTGAAATTAAGAGCTTATTATTGGGCTCCTGACGAGAAGCTTCTCATTAGTGATTTCATTTCGAATGGAAGCTTGACTTCTGCCCTTCATGGTGAGCTTTTCATAATACTAAAACTTCTTCAATTTTGTTTGTGTAGTAGATATTACATCGTTTTGAAAGAATGATCTGATGCATCCATGTTCGGAACATTGGGGTATACTATATTCTTACCATTAGTAGCATGATAAACTCATGAGCAAACTAAAATAATGAATTGGTGTTTTAATTATTGATCACTCTTTAAGAATTGGAAAAACAGAAAAAGACTTCTGGTAGTAGATTAGTTAGGAGCTTGGGATGTTCAAGTATTTTATTCACTCGTATAACTGCTTAATATATGCCTGGTCATGAAATAATGACTATTAGCTATTGCAAGGACAACCCAGTACATAAAGTATCCCGCGTTTACGCAGGGTTCGGGGAAGGGCTGCACCTCAAAGGGTGTGATGTAGACACATGCCATCTAATAATAGTTTTATCTTGAAAGAGTCCCATGTGTGCTTCTGCAATCCTTGAGTGAGGATGATTATTGTTTGTGACTTGATACTATGCTTAGGATTTAAGCCTAATTGTATCAGCTGATAAGGAAGTCTTCTATAATGCATCTCATGTGTAAAAGTTATCTGCATAAAGGGTAGATCAAGAACATAATATTTGCCATCCATTTCAATGGACATATAAAGCACGCCACAGCGTATTAACATAGTAATGATCCAGCTATGCAGACTTGCAGTATTTACTGCAGATGCAATAATCAGATATTGACATCATACAGAATCTGGTAGAGGGAAATTGGGACTCTTTATGTTTTGAAAGATTTAATCTGTTTTTGTCCGCGTGATATATGGTTGATTGTCCCTATAAATCTTGCGAAAACAATCTATCATCAGTTAGAGACAAACCAATAAATACAAGGGTCCAAGAATTTAATCAATTCCTTGAGTTGTGGAGTTAAGGATCTGTTTATCCAACTGCATCTGGATACTACTAGGTCAATTATGTCTTTCGGAGATCTATTACCTGATTTACATATGCTAATATTCAAGAATTTTAGAATCTCTCTGACTGGTGCATTTTGACTGTATGGATGTTTTCTTTTTTCGAAGGAAACCAGAATGTGTAGTTATCTGGTCTGGTAACTACCATCCAGTATGAAATGGGACTTCTTCCTTGAGGTGGATTCCAAAATTAGTGTTCTGCATGTGACTTTTGCACTGTTGCTGTTGATATAGCTGCATTGATGTTCATCTTTTTAATTTAGATTTTTGCCCGACACAAATTGTTGTTACATTTATCGAATATATACTACACTACTCTACACACTTGTCACTATGAATCGGTAACACAACTGCTACCCAGTAGTAAGTGCTTGCTTTCTGACAACATATTTGGTTTTCTTTGGTAAAGCCATATATATATATACTTCTTAATCATGGTTATATGGTACCCGAAATTCCTGGTTTCTTAATATACACTTTTAAGATTATGCAACTGGAATTTGACTGTACAATATTTCCTTTTGCATTTTGAAGAAGTTAAGGACTTGTTCCTTTTCTTCTCTTCCTTTGTCTCTGCTTCTGAATTGAATTGCCATGTGGTAAGTCTGAAGTTATCAAACTAGCAACAGTTATTTCATGGTCAAACAGATTGTGCATAACCGAGTTAATATGAATGACGATTTGCCTCTAGTGTAATGTTAATATTGAGCTGAAAAGTTATTAACTTGTATCTTCTTTGTTATAGTGTTGTAAACGTTGTGATTGAAACTGTGGTTTGCCTTTACACAGGGAGAAATGGGCAACCATCGCCGAGCTTAACCTGGTCAACGAGACTGAAAATTGCCAAGGGAATAGCGAGAGGTTTAGCTTATCTCCATGAGTGTAGCCCAAGGAAATTTGTCCATGGAGACATCAAACCATCCAACATTCTCCTTGATAATGAACTGCAGCCATTTGTCTCTGATTTTGGCCTCAATCGGTTGATTAATATCACGGGAAACAACCCCTCCTCTTCTGGTGGCTTTATGGGTGGAGCTCTTCCTTACTTGAAGCCTTCTCAACCAGATCGACCCAACAACTATCGAGCACCAGAAGCTCGAATCCCTGGTAATAGACCTACACAAAAATGGGATGTCTACTCGTTCGGGGTTGTCTTGCTTGAACTGCTAACCGGAAAGTCTCCTGACCTCTCAATTCCCACAACTTCCACTTCAACGGAAGTTCCAGATCTTGTAAGATGGGTAAGAAAGGGATTTGAGGAGCAAAATCCACTATCGGACATGGTGGAACCAATGTTGCTTCAGGAAATCCATGCTAAGAAGGAAGTACTTGCTGTATTTCATGTAGCTCTTGCGTGCACCGAGGCAGATCCTGATATTCGACCAAGGATGAAAACTGTCTCAGAAAACATTGAGAAAATTGGAGCTTAAACTTTTGGCTACACTCATGTCAAGAAGTTCTTGAGTTCCCAAGATTTTTTTGCAGTTGATACTTGATCCTGTCATTTTTTTTCTTTCTTCAGAGGCTTCTTCAATCTTTATATTCCACTATAGAAGGTACAGAATCCCAGTGTGCTGAAACAAAATTTGCTCAAATTTTTAGCAGTTAATTAGTTGTTTATCTTTGTAATCTATTCCTGTTATTCTGAAGTTAAAATAATTTGTCTTAGTCAATAAAATTAATTCTTTGCTCGTAGAACTCAAGGGAAAAACCTGCTTAAAGCTCAGTAGAAGTAGGAGCTCAAGGGACTTGTTGTAATGGGAATGCATGCGAAACACAGGCAGGAACATTTTTTTTATTTTTTGGAACAGGCAGGAACTTCCATTCTGGTTAACGAGAAGCATATTGACCGTGAGCCACGAGAGATGATAGCCCAAACAAACTTCAATAACTCGCCCAACCAATGGCTGAGACAGGATTTCTGCTAAGGGGTTCAAAAAAGAAAAAAAAGTGAAAAACTTAGAAGAAACTGTAGCGAGTGGGAATTGAACGACAAAGGTTTTGAACCCCTTACCACTACGCTATGCTTTTGAGTTGTGTCAAGGGGAGTCAATGCATAATATATAGAGACAAAAAACATATTTTACCTTATATATATAGTATAATTTTTCAGCGAAGGGGGTTTGGGTGAACCCCCTCCCCCCTCCCCCCCCCCCCTAAATCCACCACCGGCCTCAACGCATCTTGCAATCCACACTTGTCTTGCAAAAAATTATAGAAATATGACACTTTTTGCGCTGACCTTTAACTTTTACTCCCGCTTGCTTTATGCGTAGAACGTTAAGGTTAAAAGTTAAAAGTGTTGCCCATGGAATGAGCCAAGGGCAACACTTGTTAAACTTGGAGTTCTTCTCATGAGGCAAATAGGGACAAAAATTCAAGACCGTCCACTTTGAGGATTATTTGTGTACTTCACCCATTTAAAAAGCTATTAGTATTTAGCCACTATTTGATACCAAAAATATTTGGACAAAAGTATCCTTAGTTAAAACACGAAAATTTCTGTACGCATAACTCCAACACCATATGTTGGAGCTTGGAACTTGTAAGACTGAAACTTCAGACTTTAGAACCTTAAGAAAAGGACCCTTCTCTATGAATACACTTTACTGTCCCAATATAAGAGACCGACTTTTGAAGGTAAAAGTCGAGTTCCTTATACTGGAGTTGGGTATAACTTTTAAAGCTTTGCATCTGCAAGTTCTGAAAATGAAGACTTAACTACAGTCGCCTCTAAAGCAATTTTGCTACGTAATACATTTGGAAAGTTGGCTAAACTCTAAGCTATTGTTTGGGCATAGATCCCAAATTTATTTTGAAAAATCTGATTTGGGTGAATTTTGGTTTGAAGATGAAAATGTGTTTGGACATACATTTTCAAAACATATTTTCCAACTTTATTTTGGAAAAACATGTATATAATTCCCAAGTTTTGGGATTTCGGCCCAAAATCAGCTCAGAGCTGATTTTGGGATTTGAGATTTGAGATTTGGAATTTGGCCAAAATATGGGCAAAATTTATGGCCAAACATGAGTTTTGAAAATAAATCCCAATTTATTTTGGCAAAACTTATGGCCAAACGGTGCCTAATAGTCTATCCAAAAAGTGGTGAGCCCAACTAACTTTCTCCTTATAAAATTTGGGCGATTGGGGCTATCAACTGCTCTGCCATATCTCCGAAAGGTTATTTTTATTTTATTCCTCCGAATAGAACATGGCCATAGGGGTGAATGCCCTCACAATCTATAGAAAGATCTCATGTACAAATGTATCGGTCGATCTTTTTATCTGTATATAAATATATGATCTAGTATGCCCATTTGTGAAATAAAAAATATTTGGATTGATTGTTAATATTTAGGCACTATTTAAAATATAATTGAGATTATTATTTTTGGTGCAGAAATAAAATTTGAATAACAATTAAAATACGAAAAAGCTCCAGCATAATGTGCTAAAGTTCGGAACTTTTACAGGTGAATCTCCAATAGCCTCTTAGAATTTTTCATGGAGTTCTAAATTGTTAGAGTTTAAAAAGCTGGAGTTTGAACTGTGACTGTTCAAAACTCCATAAAAGTATGTTGGAGTTTGAACTGATCAAGCTACAATATTTATTAATGGAGTTTTGTATTGCCACATTTCAGATAAAAAGATAAAAGGGAGAATTTTTTTTGTTTGCAAAGCCGTTACTTTTATATTTAAGAGTGTTTTTTGAACAAACGATTCAACGATGATTTTCTTATATATTTGCCACTGGTAGATCCGTAAGCAATGGGGCTAGGCAGTGTCTCTCTTAGTCGCTCGTTGACTGGGGGTTTTCCCTTTTGCTATTTGTCTTCAATTTTCCGTGATTAGTTTATGGCTTCTTATCCAATTGATTATAAAGTGGCTAAATTTGAGATCGCTAAAGTTTTATCAGTGATCTAAACAGTGGCTATTCACTCATTTCTTCCCTATTTTTTCTTGCAAGTAATATATTTTTATTTAGCATGTCGCGAGTTCTTTGATTACCTATTGGAATTGTCCTCAGACACCAATTTGTGACGCTGACATGGTAACAAAGTTGAAGTTAAGTTGTTTGTGACATTTACAAATAAATGAAGGATGATTAAGGGATGAAATATATGCAAAGACCATAATGATGTAGAAGTTGATGGGAAGCCCCATGACCGACCGAACCGAGGCTGGGGTTCAGAAAGGAGGAGAAGACGGAAGGCTGTATTCAAAATCTATGTCGGAATTGGCCAGTACAAAGATAATCATTGATGCTGGGAGTTTGGATAAGATAGCGTCCACGGAGATGGTAGATCAGTTGGGGCTAGGGAAGTTAAAGCAGGACGTCTGGTGTGACGTCGTCCTTATGTAAAAGTCAAAATGAATTTTGTATGAATAGTGAATATGTTTATGTCACTGAGTTAGGCCTAAACTTGTAACGACTCAATCGTTCATTTAGAATTCTAGCATTTCATCCTATGATTGAGACCTTGAGTAGGCTTATTTGATATTTAATGACTTGCGCATATGATTAATTTTGGTTCCAAAAGGTTCGAGAGCAATTTAGAACACTTGGTTCTATTTTAGAAGTCTTAAGTTGTAAAAGTTTACCAATGTTTGACTTTTGGGTGAATGATCTCGGAATCGCCTTTTGTGGGTTCCAACAGGTTCGTATGATGATTTTTGAATCGTGCGTATGTTCGAATTTGGTTTTGAATGTTCCTAAAACGTTTTGACTCTATTCGTTGGAAGTTGACAATTTGAAAAATAGGAGAGTTCTTAAATTTGACCAATAGTTGACTTTGATGTTATCAAATTTCGATTGTTGTTCCGGGACTGAAGATAGGTTCGTGTTGTTGAATGGAAGTTGTGTGCAAAATTTGATTATAATCCGAAAGGTCTAAGTATGATCTGAATGCGTTCAGCGAAGTTGGAAGTTTGAAAGTTAACAAAAACATGGTTTGATCTTTGATTCGTGATTTCGAAGTTGTTAATCGTGTTTTGAGCCTTTCAAAAATTTTGTATGAGGTATATGCACTTGTTAGAATAATTAGATGGAGTCTCGGGGCCTCGATGAGTTTCCGGTAGTTTCGGACAATTTTGAAGTGTTTTGCAACTGTTGCCGGTTTGCTGATGCTCAGAAACGCATCGCGATCGTGGTCATCAGCCACATCGGGTAGAAGAAATGGCCCGGGGGGAATTTGTTAACCGCGACACCAGTGATGCTCTGTTATTAGGAAAGAGGATCTAGGCATTAATCACGATCGCGTTAGTGTAACTACGTTTGTGTAGTGGAAAGAGGAGACTTGACCAGTTGGCCAACGCGGTCGCAAGGAACCTGCTATGATCACGTAAGAGGCTTGAACTATCATGCTTCCCGATTGCAAGAGCTATTTCATGATGGCAAAAAAGGGGCCTGACAGTGATATTAAGTGCTGAAGTCAGGAATTTGTCATTTTTATTCTATTTTTGAAGCCCTAGCTCGGAGGAGAGGCGATTTTGAAGAGATTTTCACCCTTAGTCCAAGCGGTAAGTAATCTTAACCTACTTTAAAATTGTCATGATTATTTATTGTCACGACCCAAATCCCGGTCGCGATGGCGCCCAACACACTGCTAGGCAAGCCCGACCATTTACACAACCTTAACCAAATAACCTAGATGGATAAATGAATATTCACAAGTAAAAATAACAATTTAAATGCGGAATCTCTGAAATGATTTCTAACCTCCGAAAACCCCAAAATAAAATACTCAATAGCCCACAGATCTGGTGTCACGAACATGAGCCTCTAATACAAAATATTCACCTAATCACAAGTCTGTCTAGGAAAGAAAATACGAATAAAAGGATAAAGATAGATGGGAGAGATCAAGGCTGCGAACGCCATGCAGCTACCTCGATACTCCCGGATAAACGCTGCTCAGCCAACAAGTCCTCACTCACCCTGTGGTGTACCTGAATCTGCACACAAGGTGCAGGGAGTATTGTGAGTACTTCCAACCCAGAAAGTAATAAATATAAATAATGTCTGAGGATAATAAATCCCAAATAAACACAAGGTAAAGCTATAAATACAGTAAAATAGCGAGGACAATTACAATAATACCACAACAGATAAAGAATAAATGACAATTAAAATATGCAATGCAACACATAGACCGGTACTCTCCAGTACCCCGTTGCGGCCGTGCAGCCCGCTCCATTTATTTAACGTCGACGGCGCTCACTGGGGGTGTGCAGACTCCGGGAGGGGCCCCTTACGGCCCAAGCGCAATAATAAGCCATTTCGTGGCATCAAACAGGCCCTAGGCCTCATATCAATAACAATATCATACCACTGCGGCGTGCAGTCCGATCCCATACTCAGTCCAAAATCACATAAGCCTTTAGGCACAATACTATAAAAATATTCAGCCCAAACTTCATTTAAAAATATTACTTTAGTTTCTACTTTTAGAAAAATGGCTGAGTTTACAAAAACAGTGTTAAATACCAGGACTGAGTTCAATATCTAGAAATATGGTAAGAAACCAGTAAAAATAATCCCTGAAGGATTCAAGTAGTTGGCACGAAGCCCAATTATGACAATTAATCCATTTTTATAAGGATATCACAAAACTACAATCAATTAGGTAGTAATTTTATTAAGCGGGATGGACCAAGTCATGATCCCTGACGGTGCTCTACCCCACGCCCGTTATCCGGCGTGCAAGTCACCTCAACATAGCACCACAATGTGCAAATTCGGGGTTTCAAACCCTCAACAAAGCATTTACATTTATTACTAACCTCAAGCCGGCCAAAGTCCTAGCTTGCTATGCCCTTGCCTTTCGAATTCACCTCTTCGTGCGTCGAATCCGACCAATACCACAACGAATACGTCACAATATGCTAAGGGAATATAACCCAAGCGAAAAGACTCGAAAAACATCGAAAATCACGAAGTTAGCAAAACCCGAGCCCCGGGCCCACTTCTCGAAAAATTATAAATTTCACATCACCGGATTTCTTATCTTGCCACGAGTCCATGCATATAAAGAACACCAAAATCGGAGTCCAAATGACCCCTCAAGTTCCCATTTTTGTTCTCTTAGGTTTCAAGCCCTAAACCACCATTTTTGACCTTAATTCCTTGAGTTTTCAGTGTAATTTCATGTATTTGCATGATAAAATTGTGTTCTAAGTCCAAGAATGCTTACCTGATCGAAGTCCTTGAATTTCCTCTTCAAAATTGCTCAAGAACACCCCAAGTCCGAAGTTAAAATATGTGTTCTGTAAAATTTCGCGAAGGGATTAAAACCCACTTCTGATCAGTTGTTTCCGCACCTGCGGTCATTTTCCGCTTCTACGGCTACCGCATCTGCGGTCTTTTTCCGCTCCTGCGGAAATCTCCTTAAAGTCCAAAATTCCGCATCTGTGGTCCTTTTGTCGCATCTGCGACTCCGCAGATGCGGTTGGCATCTTCGCACCTGCGATTACTGTCGCTTCTGCGGTTCTTGAATCGCTTCTGCGGTACCGCTTCTGCGGTCCCATTTCCGCAGAAGCGAAAATACCAGAAGCAGCAAAATTCTTCAATCTCTTTAAGTTCAAAACTTCCCGTTAGGCATCCGAAATCACCCCGAGGCCCCCGGGACCTCAACCAAAAACACAAACATGATCCAATACCTTATTCAAACTTGCTCCAATCATCAAAACACCTCAAAGAACACTAAAACCATCATTTCTCATCGAATTCAAGCCTAAGTTCTTTCGAAACTTCCGAAACACGCATTCAATCAAAAACCCAACCAAAACACCTCCGAATGACCTGAAATTTTGCACACACATCCCAAGTCACCTAACTAAGCTACTGAAACTCTCGGAATTCCATTCCGACCCCCGGATCAAAATCTCACCTATCAACCAAAATTCGCCAAAATACTAACTTCGCCAATTGAAGCCTAGTTCTACACCGGACCTCCAAAATTACTTCCGATTACACTCCTAAGTCACAAATCCTCCCCCGAAGCTAACCGAATCATCGAAATTCATATCCGAGCCCTCTAACACAAAGGTCAACGTCCGGTTGACTTTTCCCAACTTAAGCCTTCTTAAAAGAGACTAAGTGTCTCATTTCTTATCAAACCCAATCCAAATCAACTCCAACACATCTAATACTGATACTGAAACATAAGGAAATAGAAAATGGGGAAAACGGGGCGGTAACACACGTGACGACGGGTCGGGTCGTCATATCCTCCCCAACTTAAACAAACGCTCGTCCTCGAGCGAGTCAAGAAACATACTTGATGCTTCAAATAGGTGGGGGTATCTGCTCCGCATCTCCCGCTCGGTCTCCCAGGTAGCCTCCTCCACGGGCTGACCTCTCCATTGCACTTTCACCGATGCAACTTCTTTTGATCTCAACTTCCGAACCTGATGATCCAAAATGGCTGCTGGCTCTACCTCATAAGTCAAGTCACCCTCCAGCTGAACTGTACCGAAATCTAAAACATGGGACGGGTCCCCAATATACTTTCGGATCATGGACACATGAAAAACTGGATGCACGCCCGACAAGCTAGGTGGCAAGGCAAGCTCATAAGCCACCTCCCCGATTCTCCTAAGTACCTCGAAAGGTCCAATGAATCGCGGACTTAGCTTCCCTTTCTTCCCAAATCTCATAACACCCTTTGTGGGTGAAACCTTCAGCAAGACCTTCTCACCGATCATAAAAGATACATCTCGAACCTTCCTGTCTGCATAGCTCTTCTGTCTCGACTGTGCTGTACGGAGTCTCTCCTGAATCACCTTCACCTTCTCCAATGCATCCTGAACCAAATCTGTCCCCAACAATCTTGCCTCATCGGGCTCGAACCAACCCACTGGAGATCTACACCGCCTCCCATATAAGGCCTCATACGGTGCCATCTGAATGCTGGACTGATAGCTATTGTTGTAGGCAAACTCTGCAAGCGGTAGAAACCGATCCCATGACCCTCCAAAATCAATAACACAGGCACGTAACATATCCTCCAATATCTGAATGGTACATTCGGACTGCCCGTCCGTCTGAGGGTGAAAAGCTGTGCTCAACTGCACCTGAGTACCCAACTCTCGCTGACCTGCCTGCCAAAACTGAGAGGTGAACTGAGTGCCCCGATCTGATATAATGGAAACTGGGACACCATGCAATCGAACTATCTCCCGAATATAAATCTCTGCCAGCCGCTCTGAAGAATAAGTAGTACAACTGGAATGAAGTGCGCGGACTTGGTCAGCCTGTCTACAATCACCCAAATAGCATCAAATTTCTTCAGAGTTCGTGGGAGTCCGGTAACAAAAATCCATAGTGATCCTCTCCCACTTCCACTCAGGAATGGTCTCTGATGCTCATATTTCACCTGCTGACAATTAAGACACCGAGCTACATACTCCACAATATCTCTCTTCATCCTCCGCCACCAATAGTGCTGTCTAAGATCCTGATACATCTTCGCGGCACCCGGATGAATGGAATACCGCGAGCTATGGGCCTCCTCTAATATCAACTCCCGAAGCCCATCTACCTTGGGCACGCAAATCCGGCCCTGCATCCTCAACACACCATCATCTCCAATGGTCACATCCCTGGCATCATCATGCTGAACCCTGTCCTTAAGGACGAGCAAATGCGGATCATCATACTGGCACTCCCTGATGCGGTCATACAAGGAAGACCGAGAAACCACACAAGCTAACACTCGACTGGGCTCTGAAATATCTAATCTCACAAATCGGTTGGCCAAGGCCTGAACATCAACTGCAAATGGCCTCTCCTCAACTGGAATGTATGCCAAGCTCCCCATACTCACCGACTTCCGGCTCAAAGCATCGGCCACTACATTGGCCTTCCCCGGGTGATACAGAATAGTAATGTCATAATCCTTAAGTAACTCCAACCATCTACGCTGCCTCAAATTAAGATTCTTTTGCTTGAACAAGTGCTGAAGACTGCGATGATCCATGAATACCTCACAGGATACGCCATACAAGTAATGCCTCCAAATCTTCAGTGCATGTACTATAGCTGCTAGCTCCAAATCATGAACGGGGTAGTTCTGCTCATGGGGCTTCAACTGACGAGAAGCATACGCAATAACTCTACCCTCCTGCATCAAAACACAACCAATCCCAACTCTCGAAGCATCGCAATATACTGTATAAGAGCCTGAAGATGATGGCAAAACTAACACTGGGGCTGTGGTCAACGCTGTCTTGAGCTTCTAAAACGTTCNCCATGTGTGCAGATTTAGAAATTGGTATAAGTGGAGACCAGGAGGGTGCCCATTAGCTTTATTAGGAGACTCGAGGTAGTGTTGCATGATCGTTCACATGCCCTTTATAATGACCCAATTAGTCATTTTGAGTCCTAACACATTATTTTCCAATTGGAGACTTTCCTTGGGTGAATTTGGCGGTTTATAACGTATGTGCATGGTCGGAATAGATTTTGTGAGTATTGGAATTGATTTGGAACACTTAGTTCCTATTTGGAAGCGTTAAGTTGCAAGAGTTGACCAAGGTTTGACTTTCGGGTAAACAAACTCGGAATCGAATTTTGAATATTCCAATAAGTTTGATATGATATTCTGGACTTGGGAATATTTTCGGATTTGGTTTTAGAGGTTCCTAAAAGAGTTCGGCACCATTTGCCGAAAGTTAGTAATTCGAAGAACTTAAGAATTCATAAGTTTGACGAAGGTTGACTTTGATGTTATTGTATTCCAATTGGTATTTTGAGACTTTTTATAGGTATATTTAGTATAATTGAACTTGTGTGCAAAGTTTGAAAGTAAACTGAAGTGTCTAAGTGTGTTTTTGGACACTCTTTTGAAAGAATGATGATTTAAGAACTTAATAGAAATTCTATTCGGTTTGAGCCTCGATTCTATATTTTAATGTTACCATTGGTGTTTAGAGCCTTTAGAAAAGTTCATGTAGGGTATTAAGACATGTTAGGAATGATTGGATGGAGTCCCGAGCGTCTCTAGTGAGTTTCGACGTATTTGGAGCAAGTTCGGGAAGAATTGAGTTGCTGAAACATGTCTTTTCTGTAGATGGCCTGACTTCAAAAGATCATTTATCCCAATCTATAAAGGATTTTGGGATGAGTTCGTAGCACTTTGAGTCTCGTTTCTGGTGGTTCAAATCGTTCGTCATTCTGACTTTTGTACATACAGTTATGGCAATTTTACCAGAAGAGGGTCAGTGTAGGCCTTTGGGATTGTGCGTTCATCTGGGCACATTTTTGACAGCTACTTTCGGAATCTATTTAAGGTCGATTTTTATAAATTTTTATTTTATTTCTCAACTTTTGGAGCTCATTTTGAGAGGTTTGAGAAAAGGGTTTCACCTACACATTTAGGGTAAATGACTCTGACCTAAATCTATGGTTTATACATAAATTCATCACTAGATTTAACATCAAAACATGGATTTGAACAAGAGAAATTTTGGATTTTTGAGACCTAGAGCTAGAATCACCCAAATTGAGTTTTGAGTACCCAAATGGACTCCAAATGGAAATCTAAACATATATTTGGATTCGTGGAGTAATGGGTCAACATGAACTACCCCTAGACTCAGATTTTGAATGTGTGGGCCCGAGTTGACTTTAATTAACTTTTTGAGATTTGATTAAAGGTTCAAACTTCATTGTTTGGGGTTTATTCTGTATCTTATATTGACTCATTGAAGTAATATTTGACTATTCTTAAATCTTGGTAGGTTGAAGGTGTTCTGAGGTGGGAGGTAATTCTCTTGTCTATTCTTGTAAGAGGAATTCTCTCCATAGGTAATTTAGTTGCTACTTGTTACTTGATTTAGGTGCCACGTATATACGAGGTGACGAGTGTATATGCGTAGCTACGTTATGAGCATAGCCTAGAGTTAGACTCATGATATGCTTTATTTGGACTATGTGAATTGTTTATCCATGTTTCATTGATTCTATAGCTACATGATGAAACTTAATCATGATTGGAGACTATGCTAGGTTTATGACTTATTGATTTAGATATGACAGACTTCTTTCACCATGGCCTTTGTCATACAATTGCC
Organism: Nicotiana attenuata; assembly: GCF_001879085.1. Taxonomy (NCBI): domain Eukaryota; kingdom Viridiplantae; phylum Streptophyta; class Magnoliopsida; order Solanales; family Solanaceae; genus Nicotiana; species Nicotiana attenuata. The sequence goes on from NW_017670543.1 coordinate 533,502, forward strand.
TTACTTGATTTATAATTTAATGGCTATTAGCTTACTTGGCTCTTGTTGATTTCATGATCATACTTAAGAATATTAACTAAACATATTGATGTTACACCCCATATTTTCGTACGTGAGAGTACGTCGTAAGTCAACTGATGTAAGCTCAGAAATGAAATCGTTTTTGAAAGTGCATAAAGTAAGATAATCATGTTACCTTGGAGGTTACAAATATTTAATATCCTGAATAAAAAGTACCAAGAGGGTTGGAAAGCTTAGACGCCAAACGAATTGAAGAAAATAAGTTTCGTCGAAAGTCGACAAGTTTTGAATGTTATAACATGTACTTTTGGGGTGAGACTAGGGTGCTTAACATGATAAGGAGCTTATGTTATGAGTTATTTTAGTTTTATGATAGTCGTATGTTACGTTTTGAAGTCAAGCGAGTTATGGAACAAACGTTGGCAAAGATCATCACAAGTTACATTCATAATATGCTAAAAATTAGGTCAAATGTAGCTGCGCTTTTCACCCAATATACTTGGAATTAAGGGATTATCTACATATCAAATTGAATATCTACGAGTCTAGTTTCTAATACATTAAACCGTTCATCAATATGACATCGGAGTAGAGAGATATTCACATTTTTACGAGCCCGCGCAAGCAGCTCCCAATGGGACCCACTTAGGCGGTGGTCGACCTACTTCACTTTATAAACGATTTGGAAGCCTTTTTTTTGCTCATTTTCAACCCAACTTCATCTCCAAACTTCTTCTAACCCTCCTAAACAGATACCATAAGGGTTTGAAGTTATTCCTAAGTGATTACACCATATTTCAACGTCAAAAGTTAGTTCTGGTAAAGAACAACACTTCTTTGAGGTTGTATTGTCATTGAGGATAGTTTTGGGCTGTGTTTGGCTGAAATTTCAAGTTGTTGCTACTAGCTAAGATTGAGTTGACTTGTTTGAAGAGTTGCTTTAAAGGTATTAAAAACTCAATGGGGTTAAGGTATGTTAAGACTCTTCCTTATTTCTTTTGGCATGATCTAAAGTGAAATGAATGTAAACGATACGCCATTTCATAATGGATCTACTCCTAGGTATATCCGGCATACGAAACTTCTTAGGAATGGGCTTCGGAGCCGCACTTTGAGGAAAAAGCTTCTGCACGAACTTTTTTGAATCCAAACCTTTTAGGATCGGGTGTGCCCCTGGTATCTGATCAACTCGGGAGTTGTATGTTTCCACTTTTTTGTCATTATCTTCGATTTTCTTCTCTCCTGACTCAATTCTTTTGGTGAGCTCCTCGAGCATTTTCATTATCGCAGGATTAGTCCCTGACTCGTTACCATTCGACCTCCCTAGCACTGGCTCGGGCTTGACCCCACTTGGAGTGCTATGTTGATTTTGCAACTGAGCGATAGCGGCCTGCTGAGCCTGTAGCATCTCGAATATCACCTAGAGACTAACTCCTCCGTCTCCTCTGCCCTGTGTACCTTGACCACCAGATCGTCCTTCCCTACGTACACTCCTTCGAGGTCTGCGCCTAGGTCCGCATTTAGAGCAACGTGTGAACTGATATCGACTGGATTGGCAACTGTGCTCCTCCGAGATTCGGTGGCACCCCGGCTCCTGGAGCAATTACATTGTCATTTTCCCCGTGAAATCCGAGACAATCATCACCATGTACGGGTGCGTTTTGTGAGTTTGACATGTTTTAACCTGAAAGCAAAAATACTTGGCAAGAACAAGTGTGAAATAACGTGTGTTATCAGAATCAGCACTGGAACAATCACTATTATCCTTAGCCCCGCGGTGGGCGCCAAACTGTTTACCCTAAAATTCGAGTAACAATTAAACTTATATTGTGGATTTAAGTATATGTGATTCAATCTAATGACAATTGATAAACAAAGAATTAAATAGATAAATTAGAGAATAAAATAGATCAAACCAGTATGCTAGCCAAATTTCGACCCCGACTTGTGATAGCCTCGAGGTGTGATAATAAGAATAGCAAATGATAAAGCAACTTTTATGAATAATAAGAAAGCAATGAGTGTATATATTCTTCTCAATGAATAATCATGCCTACAAATGAATGGGATCCCTCTTTATATAATAGGGGAGCCCTAAATAAGGTACACTTCTAATTATAGTAGGAAATCATATTTGAAAATTGATTAACCGCCGAGGACGAATCCATTCTGAAATTCGCGCCTTGATCTTCGGTCTGTTACGGGTATCTCGCTCTTTCTGTTACTGAATTATAATGACATCATCTCGAAGTATGACCTCTTCTGACCTCGGTGAATGATGCCAACCTCAATCTTGGAAAGGAACTTCGACCCCGAGCTCGACGTCCTGGCCTTCCGACGTGGTATCACTTTTTCCATCAGAGGACGAAATCGGGTAGCCCCAATTTCCACCGTATGCAAGAATGCTTCCATTTACTCTTTTGTTTGAAATAGTATATGTAATCTGCTTTTGTGTTGTTTATTGCAATGCATAATTTGGATTTGAAAAGGCTTCCTAAGATACAAATAGCAGCTTCCTAGAATTTATAACGATTTATATTACTTTGTGTAACGTAATAGATCTCATATATCATATCTCGGAAGATAAATTTTAAGCTAAAAGTAATTAGAGGTACTTAATGACAAGCTTATCATCATATTTGACCACTACATGTTCACATCTAATGAAGGAACAAACTACAATAATTTATGAATATTTGTTTTATCAGAGTGCGGCCTTGGAGAAAGAACATTTAATGAATGAAATAATTACCATCAAATTGGTCCTGCTTTCCGAATTCTTGCTCTTTAATTTCTCAAGATGTAAGAAGTTTAAGCAAATTTCAAACACAAATATATCCATCCTTCTGGACAAATAAAGTACTATAAAGGCAGAAGTAAGTAATCCCAAGAAGAAATTCCAAAGTTTGGTACCACAATTTTTATCTGAAGAAACTCATATCAGACAGACATGAATGGTAAATGTGGAATATCTACTTTCATAGAGCATCCCAAATATTGATTTCCTCACATAGCTAAGTTGTGATTACCTAAGTTGACGGATCTCTTTCTTTTCTTTCAATTAAAGAATAGTGGCTATTGTAATTATATTTGAACCAGTAGAATAAGAAGTGATGCGGTAGTTAGAAGATTACTCTTTCGTCTCGGACAACAACAATCTGGAATCGCGTCTTTCTATCTTTACTTTTGCCTTGGCCAAGGTTTCTCAATGAGTTGTACCTTTAACGTCCACTCTTTTGTTTGTGGAGTGATCCTATCAATGGTTAATCTGTGCTCCATATATTATATATGCAGACTCTACATTGGGGGAAAAAAGAAGACATCATCAGTATATACCCAAAGATAAAAAATAGGTACACACAGATAATAAAATTTTCCATTTAATAATTATACATATGCAGTGATAATTAGCACACAAAGTTGGCATTATTAGTTTAAAAGATCATTCATGGCTAATTGGCTTGTCCATGTATACCTAATGACTCTGTAGAACCTAACATATTATTTTTTCTCATGTAAAGTTCAATTGCAGTAAACTCTCAAAATATAGAGGTACATCTGTTTAAAAATATCTATGTCATCTTTTAGATTGTGAAATAATTACATATAGCTAGGAACAGTTCTCCACCTGTGTATTAAGTGATGCCATCGATTGTCCAGCTATATATTGCCCTTTAGCTTCAGCAGTATGTACTAAATTTTCATGCAAAAATGCCTCTCCACGACCATCTTAGCCAATGCCACAGCCTCTTATTGATTCATCTTTGTTGGAGCAGTCATGTGCGAAAAGAGCATCAGCTATCGTTTCATCGCTTGAGCGAATACAAGCTGATTGCTACCCACCGGATTGCACATCATCAGTATCCTTCATGAGTTGTTTCATTTTTTTTTTTGTTAGGATACTATCTGTTCTTGTCGCAATATCCTCATAAAGTAGCTTTTTCGATGATTTCTTTGTAAACAATGTTATCCGTGTAGTGATCGTCCTCGCTACCTGGTATAGTGGGTCGAATTAGCACTTTAACACAGTTCGAACTCTTTGCTCTGGACAAAGCCACATAAAGTTGACCGTGCGAAAACACAGGTTCTCGCCAATAAACTCCAACAAAATCTAATGTCTGACCTTGCGCTTTATTTATAGTCATTGCAAAGCACAGTCTTACAGGAAATTGTGTCCTTTTAAATGGAATAGGCATTTTTTCATCTTCGGATGATAATAATGGTATTCTAGGGACAAACACACGTGTATTCTTAAAGTGACCAACTGAAATATTGGCGCTAATGACATGCGATTTAAAATCACAGCAAGTCAAACGTGTTCCATTACATAAACCATCACACAAATTTAAATTTCGTAATAATATAATTGGGCAGTTTTGTTTCAATGTCAATTTGTAAGGAGGCAGACCAGGTGGATTTAAACTGTACATATCCTCAAATTGTGATTGATCATGAGGTTCAATAGTTTCATCAATACCAATAAAAGTTTTTGATTCTTCTGGGAAGCGAGCAACAAGCATGTCATTGATATCATCGACGAAATCATTCTTAGTTGTTAAGATAACAGGGGAACTTGTACAGGATGAGGAGGAAAAAATTGTATGCACGTCTGGATAAGTTATCGCGAATAATTTTATCCAAAGATTCCTTTTCGGTTGTATAAGGAATGATCAAAGAAGTTGGAATTTCAATCTTGTTTGTTGAGTTTACTTTTTCTTCTCCATTTCCTATTCGCAACAAATAATTACAAAATGAAGGATCATATTTCGCTCTCATATTTTCGAATAATCGCAGCCTTTCAAGTTCTTCCAAAATATGAGAATATAGTAAACTTTCGTTAATAAAATCTTTATTTTTTCCGTTCCGAAATACTGGCAATGTCTGCTTGAAGTCACCTCCAAAAACTACAACTTTTCCGCCGAATAGTATCGTTGAATCCATTAAGTCCTTTAAAAGTAAATCAAGCAGTTCGATCGTTCTCTTTTTCGCCATAAATACTTCATCCCATATAATTAATTTTGCATCCTGAATCAAACAGGCAAGTGAGCTTTGTTTTCTGATGTTGCAGGTCATATTTTCATCAGTATTTATTGAAATTTTAAAACGTGAATGTGCAGTTCGTCCACCAGGAAGTATAGATGCAACTACGTTGGAAGTGGCAGTTGTCAATGCTATATACCCTTTAGATCGTACAGTTGCCAACAATGCACGATATAAAAAGGTTTTCCCTGTTCCTCCAGGTCCATCAATGAAGAATGCCCCAACTTTGTTTGAAAAAATTCTCTCTATAATTATATTGTATGCTTTAGGTTGATCTTTATCAACTTTTTGTGTAATAGTATATCCTCATTAGTAACCGCGATGGTCCTTTCAAAGTGTACCTCATTTGCCTCTTTTGCCGCTACAGAAGGCCTTATTGTTTCAGGAATGAGTTGATATTCATTTATGTCACCACCCATAGAGTGTAATATGTCATTAATATGGTTTAAAACCCGGTATCGAATATCTTTTTCGTGAATATCGGGTACCAACGTATAATCCTTGGACATGTGCTATTCAAATTGTTCCCAGAGTTGTCTTGGATTAGTAGGATTACAGTAAATCAGTAATGTAGCAAATAAACGTCTCAAATTGTATGGCATCTGGTAATGTAACGGCCCGGCTGATCGTTTTGAGAATTTAAGCTTCGTTTGGCAGTGTAAGGTCTTGAAACTTCATATTATGTTTATCTACTTGCGTGCATGGTTGAATCAGTTACCTGATGATTTGGAGTTGAATTGGAAGAAGGAATCTAGTTTTGGAAGCTTAAGCGATAAGAATTTGACCGGAATTTGACTTTTGTGTAAACAGCTCCGAAATGAGTTTTGGAAGATCTCAACAGCTTCGTATGGTGATTTTGGACTTAGGCGTGCATCCGAATTTGGATTTGAAGATCCGTAGGGTAAATTGGAGAATTTCGACGAAAGTTGGAAAAGTTAAAGTTTGGAAAATGGAGAAGTTTGACCAAGAGTTAACTTTTGTGGTATCGGGGTCGGAATGCGATTCTGAGAGTTGGAACAGCTACGTTATGTCATTTGGGACTTGTCTGCAAGATTTGGCGTCGTTCCGGGTTGATTTGATAGGTTTCGGCGCGAGTTTTAGAAGTTGGAAGATTTGAAAGTTCATAAGTTCGATTCATGGCGCGATTTGCATTTCTGGCGTTGTTTGATGTGATTTGAGACCTCGAGCGAGTCTGTGTTAAGTTATAGAACTTGTTTGTGTGTCTAGACGGGGTCCTGTGGCCTCGGGTGTATTTCGGACGAGTTCGGATGTTTTGCATGGTTTTGAACATGTCTAATTCTTGTGTTTTCGCACCTGCGACTTTGGAGCGCAGGTGCTGCTCCGCTTCTGCGTGAGTCGCATCTGCGATCTTTGAGGCCTGGAAGCTAGCTCGCTTATGCGAATGCTGGAACGCAGGTGCGTAACCGCTTCTGCGGTTGATCTATCGCATCTGCGAAGGAGCCTGTTTCTGCGCTCCTGTTATCGCTTCTGCGGCGCCGCTAATGCGGCTATATTGTCCGCAGATGCGTACCTAGGCTTGTAAGTCAAGTTCGCAAATGCGAATGTCTGCCCGCAAATGCGATAGCACACAGATGCGCTTATGTGTCCGCAGATGCGGAAGTGTTGGGCAGAATCATTTAAATTGAGGGTTTGGCCATTTTCTTCATATTTTGAGTTTTAGACTTCGATTTTAGGAGCTTCTTTTTGGGTTTTTCAGGAAAATCGATTGGGTAAGTGTTCTTCACCTAGTATCTAATATGTTCCATGATTTTATCTTCATTTTTATCATTTAATTTGTGTCTTTTGTTGAGGAAAATATTGGTTTTTGAAGAAAATTTTCAAAAATGAAAAATGATGATTTGAAAGGCCAAATGATATCGAAATTTGATAATTTTTGTATGGTCGAACTCATATTGGAATGGGTGTTCGGATTTTGTAAAATTTATCGGGTTCCGAGGTGCGGGCCCGGGGGTCGACTTTTGTACCGATTTTTGGATTTTGTTAAAGATTGAGACTTTATGATCCAAATAGTTTCCTATGAGTTTTATTTGTGCTTTGAAGTTATTTTGGTTAGATTTGAGCCGTCCGGAGGTCTTTTCACCCGAGAAGTTCATTTTAATGTATCGGTTTGTCTTCTTTGAGGTAAGTATCTTGCCTAACCTTGTGTGGGGGATTTCTCCTTAGAATTTGGGTCTTCTATGTTGATTGTAGTTCGTGTACGTGAGGTGACGAGTGCGTGCTCGGACTTATTTATGAAAAGTGGCCTTTAGGGTTCTTAAGTCCTTATATTCACTGTGTATGAAGTTGTTCGTGATACGTTTGAGTTCCTATTTGCTGGTTTCACTTCTACACGCTTTAATTAGAATTAATTGCTTTAGGATTGACTCTTATTGCCTATTTGACTCTTATTTGACTTAACTGAAGATTTTGCCTCTTCTATCGTCATGCTACCTTTTAATAACTGCTTATCTTTAATTGGAATTATTATTATCTCATCCTATAGTTGTTTATTCTTAATTGGAGTTATGGTTATCTTCTGCTGCTTACCTTTATTTGAATTGTTGAATATCCTTCGCAATTGCTCAACCTTCAAAGGAGTTTAGATAACCTATATCTTAGTTGACTTACCTTTATTTGGAACTATTTGACTCGTGTTGGCTTCCTTATTGTTGACTTGTCTATTGTGGGATCGTTGCTACATATTAGTTTTCCCTTGTTGAACTGGCCCCTTTATGCATAGCATTCTTTATTGTGGTTATTCCTTGTGAACTGGTTCTATCGTTTCTTTGTGGTATAAATTTCTTGAGTTGATTTACTCGTCGTACTTTGTATTATTGTCATTTCTGCTGTTGTACTTGTTGTGGTGATGTGCGAGATTTCTACCGTGCTGTAACTGTTAACTCTGTTGGTTGCGCTGCATATTTACTTTGGGACTACGGAACGGTATTCCGGTAGATCCCCTATTCTACATATTTACTTTGGGATTACGGAATGGTATTCCGGTAGATCCCCATGTTCTGCGTATTTATTTTGGGACTACGGAACGGTATTCCGGTAGATCCCCCTGCACATTTACTTTGGGACTACGAGACGGTATCTCGCTAGATCCCCTGTTGTTATCATTGTGTTCTGAGCTGTTGATTTTCATTGATTCTATTCCTGTGTAAACATTCGACGTGATGTCCGTTCTTTTTCTTATGCTTACTAGCCGGTATGAACTATGTTAGGACACTAGCACAAGCATACACGTGGCTAAGCACCCTTATCGGATAAGAGGTTTCCTTGATATTGTTGATTATAGATGCACACCCTTGTTTACTTGCCTTCTATGTGAGAATGGCTCTATTGGGCACGTGAGTCGTCAGTGCGGTTATGAGTGTGATGAGAGCACAGGATGCCAAGTGTTAGGGTTCAAGTGTTGAGACCCGTATTGTATGATTATGAGATGAGGTGTCACTGGGTGACTTATATTTGAAGGATATTTATTCGAAAAGATTATATTCAAAAGGTATTTATTTTGGAAGAACTATGTTTAAAAGATATTTATGAAGGAAGTATATCACGAAATATCTTTATTTGGAAGGATTATATTCTAAAGATTTTTATTTGAAAACTTATGGTTGAAAGATTTATACTTGAAGAATTTGATTAATTGATTGGGGTTTGTTGGCTAAGACCTGATGTGAGAACTGTCGTAGTTGCCGAGTTATTACTTGTCCTTGCTGTATCTGTGTTTCTCGGATTCGGGTTGTGTTGCGGTTCACCCTTCTGTTTTATTATTATGGTGTTCCGATGTTACTTGTTGTTTCCTTCTGATTTGCAAATTTCTGTATCGTTAGTTATCTTGCGTAGTCTTTATGTAGAATTCATACATTGTTGTTCCTATACTCATACTTGTTCAATTTATTAGACGAGCAGGTGTCTTGACTGTTCCTCGTCACTACCCCACTGAGGTTAGTCTTGATACTTACTGGGCACCGTTGTGGTGTGCTCATAATACACTTCTGTACATTTTTTTGTATAGATCCAAGTATTTTGTTCGTTAGTAGCTGTGCGGATTCTTGCTGAGGAGATTCATGGTAAACCTGTTGTGGCGTTCGCAGGCTTCGGAGTCACTTTCCTGTTTGTGTCCACATTGTTTGTACTTATTTCCAAACAGTTGTATTTAGAAGTTGTAGTAAACTCTGTAGAGCTTATGACTTGTACTACCGATTTTGGAAAATTGTAAATTTTGTAAAGATTTCTATATCGACACTATTAGATTTTCTTTATTATTATTTTTATTCAGTAAATGTTAAGCTTACCTAGTCTCTAAAACTAGGTGCCATCACGATACCCAACGGAGGGGAAATTGGGTCGTGACAGGTAACTTGCTGCTTATGACATGCATTCAAGCAAACTATTGTCGCTTTGTAGCAACTCCCGTTTTTCCACAGATTCTCTAAAGGTGCTGGCAACGTTCTCCATTAACAGTTAGTAAATCCTTATATGATTTTGGTCCTCTAATAGTCATTAATAGCATTCTAAGATAATATCGCTCACCTTCTGTTGGATGACATGTTACAACACGACCAATAGCACGTCGTTGTTTTCGAGGTGTCCACATCCTCTCTGTTGAAGACCAAACAAAATGTTCAAGGAATTCCCGATATAATAGATTGAGATCTATAGCCTCTGCATTTGTTCTATTCATTTCGAAAAATTGTGTTAACATCGTCCGCTTAATCAACAGATTCTTTACAAGTGTATCTATATTTGCGCTGCTTCTGAATGAAATAAATTGTTGTCCTTTAAGATGAAGTTGAAGAGAGCATACAGTCGGTGACATTTCACTAATGGAGAAACCGTACAAGCTCCACATAGCTTCGGGAGGCGACACCCATCTAGCAGACCGATATTCCTTTATTTCATCTACTTCTGCATTTGTGCCATTATTATGTACTGAAAATTCAATCTTGTCATGTCCTTTACATATATACTTATAGAGATACTTAACGACTTTAATATCAGAGCATATCTCAACATTCACATGGCAGTCAAATTTACCGAGCAAAAAAAGATTATATGGAACAACCCATGAGTTATCCAAGTATTGTTCTCTTATTTTAACCACCAGTCCTGTATTGCATCTTCTATAAATTGGGTAAGATTCTACTCTTTTTGATGTCTGGTCCGCAAAGCTTTTTGGATATTTGAATTTACAGTAACCTTTTTTCTTCATACAAGAATTTGTTGGGTTTAGATTACCGCATTGACCATGCATCATGTGTTTAAGAACAAGCGAATATAAATTTGGTTCTGCATTTTCATCAGGTATTTCAGCATAAATAATATTATCGTAAGCCTTTGGGGTAAGTAACTTGTATTCATTAGTTAATATTATAAGAAAATGAGTGTGTGGTAAACCTCGCTTTTGGAACTCTACAGTATACATAAGAGCTACTACCTTTCCAAAGATATTTCGCTTTACTATATCCTTTTTGAATTCTTCTATTTTCGCTCTAAATACTCGGCTGATCAAATCAGGCCTATTATGTGCCTTATTAATTGAGATTAAATGTTCCTTTATTTCCGTCCAAGAGGGATTATATGCCATAGTTATAAATAAATCAGGTTCACCGAAATGTTGCACGAACACAATAGCATCCATGTACCATTGTCGCATATCCCGGGGCCCTCCAATAAAAGAGCTTGGAAGGAAATTTTGTTTCCCGATACTAGAAGCATCGCGTTCACCTAATCGCAAGATGTCAAGAAGTCCTTGTAGCATAGCCATCCTGAATAAATCTTGATTGAACGCTGCGAAATCCAACCTTTTGTGTTTCGAGTTTAATGTATTCATCAACTGAATATTATTGAAATATTCTTTCAGTATGCAATATTTCATCTTCATCATCATTTCTAATTTGTAATTTGTAACAATAATACTCGCGAACAGAAACTGTATCTCTTCGTCGCTGTCCTTTTTTAAGAATTTCAGCTTCCATTTCAAGATATCTGTCAAGTGACGTAACATTTCTTATACTTGGTACCTCTTCGTGATGCGCAGTTCTTAAGTACGTAGGACACTTTGCTGGGAGCTTCTTAATACCACAATGTCATCCACTTTGCCCTAGCGGAAACAATGGCGGATATTGCAATGCATTATAACAGACATAATAGTAATTCACTATTTGTGTTCGATCAGTGCGAGGGTAAATTTGAAAATGTGGTGCATTAAAGGCTGCGCTATCATTTTCCTCGGTCCATATTGCTGCAATTTTAGATGAAGTCGGCAAATTATATACTCTCTGGTCCAAATTTAAGTCGTATTTGAGGGATATGTGGAAATCTTGAAGGTTCGATATATGTAGCAAAGATCGTAAAAACACAGAGTATGAATTTATTGATAATATATCCATAAATTCTTTCACTATTGATTTGTGGATTCTGTCGGAACATGCCATCCTATGTGCCAGCTCATTGCAGTTATCATAAAAGTACAGCTGTATATTTCTTGGTTTGTCATATGTAGGGTGCAGGTATTTATCCAGTGGTACATCTTCCCGTAGAACTCTAAAGGTGTAGATACCAAAGCTTCTTTTTGCTAAATCTTTGTCATACTTTATACCAAGTGATGTGAACGCAAAAAGATTATTATACGTTCTAATGTATGTTCGGAAGTACTATTTGGACTCCACACTGTTTCCAAGAAATAAATTACGCAGTTTGGTAGGTATTTGATGAGAAGTTTTATTGTCCCACTGCCACGGCAAAATGCAGGCGGTTCATATTCAAATCTCTTTGCTAAGCAAAATTTGCAGATTGGAACTTTCTTCAGCGGTGCATAGTTTGAACGCATGCAACTGGCCGATAATTGGAGCAGACTTTGTAGTTGGTGTACGACCTATATATTGGAAATAGGCCGTTAAAATTAAGGTGAACCAAAGGAAATAATTAGTGTTTCGACGGACAGAAAACCAAACGATCGAACCTTTAGGCATAACTATTTCGGAGTCTTTGTTACGTAGTTCACCGGGTACTGCTGACGTTGAACCTAAGACCAAGAGCCCGTTTGGATTTGCGTATTTTAAGTGCTTTTAAGCCAAAATAGTTTTTAAGTCATTTTGTAGTGTTTGGATAAAGTAAAAAAAGTGCTTTTAAGCACTTGTTTTTAAGCTAAAATGACAAAAACAAGCCAAAAGCTAGAATTCCTAACTTATGACTTTTGGCTTAAAAGTTACTTAAAACAAGCTCATCCATATGGGCTCCAAGTTAGGTGGTCCTTAATTAGATGGCACAAAATGATGGCTTAGTAGTGGAAAAGTAAGCGTAGAAGGCGTCATACTCACCTTTTTCATAGATAGAAATTAAAGTGGATGCAGTACATCTGTTTCGTTACCCAAAGCAGAAGGCAGAGGATGATCCTTAGATGTATTAAAAGCTACCTCTAAGAGAAAGCGTAGAGGAAGTTGACTATTTAAAATGAGAGATAACTCTGCGACACAAGGTGAAAGCGATAATGCACGGAGAATCGTATCTTCTAACCTGGATGGAGAATGTAAGAAGTGTTCGTAGAGCATTCAGGTGGATCCATTATATTATTCCAGTCAAGCGATCCATAGTTATTTTCTCAGGAGGTGTACGTGTCTTTGACTCTTGGTATTTAAGTCGATGCTGTAGTAGCAGGTGTGGACCCACCTAGAGCCAAAAGGGCTCATATGAACCCGCTTCGTTGAAAAATTTGGTATTTTATATAGGTTAAATTCTGTAAAATATAAATATAACCCTTTGTTGAACACACTTGACTGAAGATGATCCTTTAGAAAGATGGTCAAACGGGTTCCAACTTTAGTGTAGGTCGTGAGTTCGAAACTCGGCTGCAACCCTTGGGCAGCTTCTTTTGCATATTTTCGTAGTTTTTGTAGGCTTAAGGGACTAATAAATAGTTACCCTTGTTAGTTGATTCTTCCTTTTCCTCTATGAGCTTTAGTTTTTATCTTTATTTTTGTACTTTATTTTTGTTTTACATTTCATCTCTTTACTAAAATCTAGTAGGAAATATTTTACAGTTTATTTTACTTTATGAGGATCAAACTTTTCTACAAAATTGTATACGGTCGAAATCGGAGAGCTCGATTTCGAAGACTCAACGGAACCCCGGGACTCGAGTTCGGGCAGCACGAAGTAAAGACCAGAGCTGACTGGAAAATGCGTACCTCGAGAAAATCAAAGACCCGGCGTCATCTTCGTCGAGGGCAGTACAATTTCGATGACACTAAAAAAGAGCGGGAATTTCTCAAGGACACGTGGGTCAGAGTATGAAATAAGGGATAAGATTTGTACGAAATAGTACAAGTCCGTACTAGATTGTTATACAGCTGTACCAATAGAATTCTTTGTCATAATTGGAAATGTACCGTATTAGGGTTTTCCCCTTCTATATAAAGGGGACCACAATCTTTGTAAAAGACATCTGATACTCAGCAATAGAACATTCCACTCTGCTTTTCTCGCTTATTGTGCTCCATAATTATTCTGCAGCTTTATTGTTTCTTCTTTATTGTTCATACTTCATTATTTCTTAACTCACCTCGAGGCCCCCGGGATAATCAAGCTCGAGGTCCCTATGCTCTAACAATATTGGTTTAGTTCATCAATTCTTCTCATTTAAACCTAATATTACTTGTATATTCACTAGTATTAGAATAAATCACATATCTTTAAAACCATAAATTATCTTTAGTTGTTACTCACATTTTTCGAGGTAAACAAAAATGAAATCTTACATTATTTTTTCTAAAATATGCAAGTGAAATCTATAAAATTATTTATAATTTGTTAGTTCAACTTAAATTGTTTATTTTATGTTACATTAAAATTATTAATTTACCATATAAGCTCTCTTCTCTCATAAATTTGTATTGGTTTAGTTTAAGTCATAACTCTTTATTTTTTTCGTTGTCTTTTGTTTGTAAATTAGCTGACTTTTTTCGTTACAGATTTTAGATTTTTCCCAATTTCTAGAGTCTAGAAGGTTTCTAAACTGGGTAAATAGATTTTTAGTTAAAGTAACAAAGGTGAAATTCTTTGAAATAAAATTCTTAAATTAAATAGATAAATTGTTAATATATTTACTTAAAGTAAGTGGTCTTTGTTAAATATTTAAAAAAAATTGTTCAACTTTCTTTTATAGAAAAAAGGGATGTTGACTGCAACTTTTTTAAGTTGTTCATTTTGTGGTAGCATTATGAATTTAATGTAAAAAGGGCATCAGACAAATCTTACTTGTCGGTATTAATATTATTTTTTATTGAACCCGCTTGCTTGAAATCCTGGGTCCGCCACTGTGCAGTAACAACTTCTGCTTTTTGCCCATAGTATTAATAATGAATGCAGCGATGTTACTGTTAATGTCATTTCCTGTTGCAATTTTCTCGCTTCTTTCAACAACTTATCATCTTTCGACATTGTAAAATTTTTACTTCATTCAAATTTCATATTATAATGTTTCAATTGCCCCCACTTGTCCAAGGACAACTTCCCTGTAAGTTTCTATTTCGCAAAATCAAGTTTAGAGATCAATCTTTGTAAGGCAAAGATAAGAAATTCAGAAAAAGTTCAAAACTTGCTTTAAGGATTAAGGTCTGAAGAAGATTAACTGCCGAGAGAACTTAAAAAATGAGAGAATGAAGCTATAAGGTGACTTTATATACTTAGTGGGTAAAATTATAATTTTGTTAAAGCTTATTGGACTATTGATTAAACCGTTAATAAAATTAGGCAACATTAAACCGTTATCGAACTATTTATCCAATAAACTAATATCGATAATCCAATATCTTTTTATCGATTTGGGCTATCGATTATATCAGATACTAGTGGAGGATGCCCCGTGCTAAGCCCGGGCCCGAACGCATTAAGTTAAAAATTTATATCATTTTAGTGAATAATTTTTTATAGAGTATATTAAGATCAATTTTGTGGAGGAGTTATAATACAGGCGTTTCAGGTACACATTCTGATGTGTTATTTGGGATATAGTCCTTCGTGGCAATATTGAAAGTCCACATTTATTAGCAATGGTGTCTATGCTTTCAGCATTATTCTTCTAGAGCTTTTGATCGAGTAGATTATTGGAGAAATGAGTTAATGCATCTACCATTTTTAGTTGATATCTTTTACTTTGTATTGACTCATGTAGCATGAAATGGAAGTCAATGAGGCCAAAAATTTCAGCCTATCTACAGTAGCAGATGAAGTATCTATTTAATAAATTATTGGGTGCACTAAACTAATTTTTTTAAAATTAAGTTTCTTGGTTCTTAAGATGAGTGGTCAAGAGACTATTAATGATTCAATAGATCTTTCTATTGAAGTAGACGATTTGCGACTGTGTTTGGTTTTTCTAGTATAGTATACTTTCAATTGTAATATTAAATTTCAAGTCCTTTGTATAACTAGTCAAACAATT
Organism: Nicotiana attenuata; assembly: GCF_001879085.1. Classification (NCBI taxonomy): domain Eukaryota; kingdom Viridiplantae; phylum Streptophyta; class Magnoliopsida; order Solanales; family Solanaceae; genus Nicotiana; species Nicotiana attenuata. The sequence continues at coordinate 549,016 of NW_017670543.1, forward strand.
TTTATCTTGCGCTTTGGTGATAGGTTGTATACGTATTAAGTCTAGTGTATACGTACTAAGTCTAGTTCCTATCTGGACATTCTTAGAATTGGTGAATTCTATTCATAAACTAGTTAATTTTGCCCGCGCTTCGCGCGGTTGTTAAAAACTTTATCGACATACAAAATAATCCCTATACTAATATTCGAATATGTTAAAGATTCATACAGTTTTCGAACCCAATAAATTAAATTTTAATCCACCTTTTATCTAACAAATTAGTTTTAAAACCTCTTTCTAATTTTTCATCACATAAGTGTTTTTAGTCTTCTAGACCTCCCCAATATAAAGATAATAACAACACAGAATGAAAATTAAAAAAAAAAAGAAGGTAAAATCAAATATATCCACAAATAAACGAAATCAAATTCTACAAATATTTTCTCTAATTCTTTCCCTCCCTTTTCAATTACATTTTCCTTTTTCTTCTATTTCTTTTTCCTTTCTTACATTCTTACCCGTTCATTTTTCCAAAAAAAAAAAGAAGGAAAAAGACAAAACTCCTTTTTTCAAATACAACAGATTAAACTTCAAATTCTTAATCCATTTTTCATTTGACAAATTAGTTTTATGACTCTTTTTCTGGTTTTCCACCACTTACGAGTTTTTAATCTTTTAGACCTACCCAAGACAATATAATGAAAGAAATTAAAAGAAGAAGGGTAAAATCAAATCTGTGACACAAATCAACGGAATCAAATTTTACAAATATTTTCTCTAGTTGTTTCCTTCCCTTTTCCATTTCAGTTACCTTTTTCTTCTATTTCCTTTTTCATTTTTCCTTTTTCTTTTTCCTTTTCCATTATTACTCCTTACGCATTTATTTAGAAATAAAGAAATACAAAAGTCCTCTTTCTTCTTCTCTAATTTCTTAAAATAAAGATAGCAAGTAATCAAAGAACCTCAATGCGTAATAACCATAGGTAACCAATGAGATTTAAAGGCATAATAATGATATGTACTAAAGAGAAACAAAGCATTATTGATGTGATTTTTTAAAATAAAACTGCACAAAAATAAAATAAAAATGGAAGGGCAAGAAAATAAAAAATATGAATCCTTTTTATGAATGTTACTGAAAGACATATAAAGCATTAGTAGTTATTCTCATTTTGTATGAGAAGAGTACTCTCTACCTCTTTAATTCTCACTTATTCCCTGAACACCAATGAGAGAAAAATCAAATGCTTAAAATAGCAAGCACATAAAAAGATTAAAAGGAGAATATACAACAAAAAACGTTGCCTGCAATTTTAAAATAAATAAGAAAAGTCAGCATCCCACTCAACACAAACAAAAAAGAAAGAAATTGAGAATGAACTATTAGAAGTCCCAATCTCCTTTGAAATCAGAAGGAAAAAGAAGTTACCTGAATCAAGATAAAAAACTAAAATAGCCGATGTAATAGACAAAAAATCAATTAAACTGGACCAGAGGGAGTAATAGAATGGACTTCAAAGAAGATAAGGAAGCAAAACTAAAATAGCCGATATAAATTTCAATCATCTACGAGATATATATATATATATATATATATATAACAAAAAACTTTTAACTACTACATCTCATAAATTGACCCGTTATCCTTTCTCAAAAGCTATTGCTATCTTATACTTTATTTTATCAATGTCATAGTACATTTATGCATTTACCATGTCAAAAACAAAAACAAAAAATAATAGAATTTTAGTCATACCTTTGTGTAGTTTTTCTTTTCTTTTGCCGTTGTGTAATTTTTCTTTCCTGCCTCATAGCCTTTGACATAGTCACATAAAGATAACCAATCATTGTAAACATAATATATCAAGTTGCTCCTTTACGTATTTCTACTCCTCTTGCATATATTTACCCAAGAGCAATAGAGTATCTCAGTTTATATATTTGCACAAAAATATCCTAATTTTATACATATGCGTATTAGAAACTACCTAGGACACTTGCACCATTTCACACCTTCTATTTTTTTGTTTATGCACTTCCTTCTCCATAAAGACTACACTCGTTCTTCCCAAAGACATAAAGAGGAGATAATATAGAAAAGAAAAACTACTCAAGCCTTTGAAAAAATTGAAAAGTAAAGTTATTAGTTATTCAATTGAAGGGAATGAAAATATATATATATATAAAATCATGAACCAATAAAATCTCTAGATGTGAAATGAAAAGATAAATCAGGATTTCATAACAAATGATACCTCCAGCACACCTTCATGAATCTGCACTTCCTATTTTCCAAGTTATTACGTTTCTTCTCATAAGCTTATTATTTATTCTCATAAAAATTTACTGTTTAGAATATATAGTGTTTACATGGAAGATTAAGGGTTTCAAAAGAATAACATTCAAACGTTAAATTATTTTGTAACTTTCAACAGTTACAATGTCTTTTTGATTTAGTGCTTAGTGGGCTATTAAATATAGTGAGTGAGACTTTATTTAAAAAAAACAAATATATAGAATGAATGAGATGAATAAAGAAAAATTGCCAAAAAAGGAGAAAAAAGATAAATGACAATCCTAGTCTAAGAGAGGTGCCAAGTATCTTTTTCATTCCCTCCTTTATATATATATATAGATGCTTTTCCAAGGCCGTCGGTAATTAGTCCTAGAGCAAGCAAATATAATAAAGTTGTACACCGCTGAAACAGTTACTTTGCAAGAGCCATGACACTACTTTGACAAAAGACATGCCAAATAATACTCACATAAATAGGAGCTTTTGACATCTGAACCAGCGCCCAGCGGGAGATATAATCTGACTCAAGACTGTGTTATTTGTAGCCTGTATGTGAGCGAACCATGTAAACTGATTGTACCACCAATGACTACTGAATTCACCTCTTTGAACAGATTCTCCAGTGACCATACTCTTGTTAACATGATCTGAAACCACGCCACCCACCGGAACTTTTGCACCAGGAAGCACTTTGAGTACATCACCAGGTAGAGTCAACAAAGCATCTATTTCTATTTGACTTACGACTCTTCCACCTATAGACAGATCAAACATAACTTCAAAGTGAGTCCTTTGTTATCAGAATTGGTTTTTGCACTTTGGGAGAAGTTGTTGCTTGTTTACATACATTTGCCAGTAGTATAAAAAAACCTGATAGGCACTATTATTGAAACAATAAAAGAAATTCCGAATACTTGTACCTTTATCTTTGACAAGCAATATAGTGGAGTCAGTTCTACGACTTTTTGATAGCATCTGACGTCTTTTTGCACCATAAAGTAGTGCATGTACAGAGTAAACATAGCAAGATGTTGTTCTCACTACAACTAAGACATCTATGTTTGTGGAACCATTTCGAAGTGCTCTTCCTGCTGCAACGTAAAAACGCTTACCAATGACAAATTGGACAATAGTCACTAAAGCCCACTTTAGCCAATCACCCATTAGGAAGGGACCACACTGCCAAAGTAATAAAGGGTAAAGCAGAGGTATGTTAGAGGAATAAAGCTCTGTATTAAGAAAGCTTCAACACCAGCATCTTCAACTGCATTCACTACATCGTCCTTACTGATTATGGATGGTTCGTATTCAACCTCGCCTAGTGATGTAGCCAAAGCAACTACTGCCTTTCTTACTACTGGAAACATTTTAAGGATACCTTCAACAGAATTTACACAAGCTGCACATGTCATGACACCAATCGTGAACTGTTCTAATACAGTTCCAAAGAAAAATAACCTATTACTTCTCTCGCTCCCTCTCTCTCACGTGAAAAATCTTGACAAAATATGATCTTACTTTGAAATTTAATGAGTTTATATTTGAAACGAAAAATTAAAAACCTTTTAGAAATCTTACACACACATTTGAATCATTGAATGTGTTAAGGTCGACGGTTAAAAATAACAAGGAGCTTACTTCTTCCAGTATATCCGTAATGAGTATTTCTAAAATACCTTACAGTTAATGTATTCTAACCAAATACTCTTTGACTATCTATAATTAAAAAGGAAATATGCTTGTAATTCATACCTTACTATAAACTCTTCCAAACATGATATGTAATCTTCACCTAATTCAGTAAGATTAAGAGTTTTGACCTTTTACTTTAGTATCAACTCTTTCATTATAATGGCATGCATATGTTCTTTTCAAGAAAACATATAGGTTTCTTAACGTCATAAACACAGAGAAGTTATAATGAAGAACCTAGCAGAATCCTATTTAATTTATTCATTTTAGTGTGCTTATAAGCACAATAAATGAGAGTTTCAGCAAATGATCAACTTTTTTTCTGCTGAACTTATTATTTACTTAGAAGTCAGCTTTAGTTTATTGATGATGACCAAAAGAATACCCGAATAGCACTTTAGAGTTAACTAATTTTCATATGACAATTACCAAAGAAGAACGCTTTTACCACCAAGCAATATATGTGCTTAGAGTAGATAATAAGTTATTTATGATAAGTTAAAAGGAAATAAAGTCTCAGTGATTTCATATATACTACAGAGAAGTGAGAACTAAAAACTAAAGCACAATATAAGGTAGACGTTTGCTCATAATTACGTTGGAACTACCTACAACAATACAGGTTCATAACATATAATGACAAACAAGGCTGTATTAAACACTTTCAAACAAAGAGAATGTTGTTTCACTAACTAAAATGGTAAGATCTACCATAACTCTGAATTTTTCAATCCAAAATCAGGTGTCTTATCGTTACGGGGTTATGAAGGTCAAATGAACACGCCAATAAAATTAACTCACTCATTACTAACTAAAAAAGAGCATCGCCTTTCACACAAACATTTCTTAGAAACCTGCGACCATGCTACCACCACATCTTCTTCCTAGGGCCTAAATAGGAATTTATAGAAACCCCTACATCAATATCCAACTTATCATAGACATAGCTATTGCAACTTCCACTGCTTTTAAGTTAAATCGATTGTGTAAATTGAACATGAGGATGGGTAATAGAGAGCAAAGTGACGAAGATCACTTCCTTAGGAATTTGGGTAACACTAAGTTCTTCGAGGAAGTCCCATTATTTAACTCAACACCATAGAGTAGCATTCATCAATATATTAGAATCACAATATCAACACACGTTAGAATCACAGTATCCGAAGAAATTGCATTTTCCAGTTTTCCAAGTGGAAAACACAAGCACCCACGCTGCTAGGTACAAACATTAGATACCAACCCGTACCCTTTTAAAGGAAATTGACATCCACCCCCCATCAACAAAATTTTGTCGAGTGATTTCAGTTCCCTCAAAAAGCTTCTAGACTCCATGGCAGATAATATACGCACAAGAAAAGCTACAATAAAAAAAAACAAAATATAGCAACGATTTTTCTAGGAACAAAATTGAGGATTTAGCCAACCATTTCAATAAAAACAAAAACGAAGAATCTGAATTACAGACTACAATTACTTAGTTAGATCCTCAGTAGTACTTAGCAATTGGCTAGAACACCCACTAAATCAGTCAAACCCATCCTATTAAACTGCAGCCATTAGCCGAAGGTTATAACTTTGGACGAAAACATCAAATACAGGAAACAACAATTGAGAATAATCTGTCTTTGGCCTCCCGATCATGCATTTAGCCACTGTTGCATCACATACTTCTTTCACATATCTGCTACTTCTTCAAATGAAACAAAATAAAACTAAAATGAAGTATACCTCCCAGCCTCAGCATCAACATTTTAAGTGACAAATGAAGACATCAAGAGCCTTCTCCTGAATTGGTGCAGTTGAATCTGCTACAGTCTTCCTACAAGATAGCCCTAAAAATTTCCAAAAAAAAGGAAGTCTTTCAACAAATACGATCACATTACACCAACATATAGATTGCCACAAAGGAAATTTTAAACAAAGTAAACCAGATCTAATGGAATCACATCCTAACTGAAGTAAATACTCACCGAATTCACATAGGCACGTGCCCTTGAGAATAACTATGAAATCGCAGATTGCGGCAAGGTCACTAACAACGTCATCTCAAACCTTCCAATTTTTGGGACTTAATCGCTCCTCCGTAGCACTTTCTTTGCTTCTTTCAATAACTTCTCGTCTTTTGATATTGTAATATTTTTAGTGCATCTAAATTTTAACTTATAAAGATTCACTTCCTCTCACTTTTCCACCGACAACTTCCTTGTATGCTCTTATTTTGCAAAATCAAGTTTAGAGTTCAATCTTTGTAAGGCAAGTTTGACTAAAACTTTAAGATTGAACCATCCATTTGTTGACTCAACATAGAATTTGCTCCCTTTTTGAATAAGTTGTTATGATTCTTTTTTATTAACTTTAGAAGAAGACAACTATTTTCACTTAACAGGTTCATATTTCATGTACATAGAAGCCTTTCTTATAACTGCATTATGCAAATTACACTCTCCGGTGTAGAGTGTAATTTTTTTTTGTTTTCAAAAAATTACACTCTCCGGTGTGGGTTTTGAATTAAGGCTGGCATATGGGCCGGGCCGGGCCTAAGTGGGCTTTGTGGGCTAGTCCTAAGTGGGCCCGGTCCCAACTTAAACGTGCTTCGCGGGACCGGGCTTCGTGGGCTTTTTTAGGAACCGGCCCACGAACTAATGGTCCCGGGCCTAAGTGGGCCCAACGGATACTTTCTATTTTTTTATGGGATTTTTACATAGGTATACATTATTAAAAACTTTATTACCCTCCCTACTCAAGTTTTACTTTAATTACATAATATATACATAATTACCAATTATCTACATTTTTATGAATTGAATGATAATTAAGGAATTCCTGAAATCACTCTAACGTACAAATCCCACTTCCCCCATGTTTCTCTCTCCATATCCCATTTCCCCCACATTTCTTTCTCCGTACCCCCAGCATATCTTCAGTATTTCCATCATTAACGCCTATTTTCAATCTTCCGCAAAAATCCCTCTACTTCTTCAAAAATCCCTCTCCATTTTTAGAGATTTCAGCTCCAAATACTCTACCAAAATTGTAGTTGCTTAAACTTTTGCTTAATTTTCAATGAAGAAGAAACCACTCTCGAAGATTAGCCTTAAAAAAGCTAAAGTAGGTGATATTCTTACTTTTGATTTGGGTGTTTTCTCACAGGATTCATCCAAAAAAGTTTCAAAATCGGCACATGCAAAAGCAGAGACCAAGCTCAGGCTTTCCCTCGTGGTCAACATGCAGAACATGTTGGGCATCGAAAATACTCTTAGAAATAATTCTCTACGGAAATTGTAACGTCACTGTCTCAAATGTAATGGTACAGCGAAGAAAAAAGGTTGTTGGTGTGCACTACTTTGTTATTCCATTATTTTATGATGTGGACTGATCGATCAAAATAACATGTAATTCACCAATTTTCATGGGAGAACCTTTCAGGATTTAATAAAAGAGAATTTCGTACAGACTTTGGCAACAGTCTATTATCGAAGCAAACATTAAAAAACAATTATGGTTCAATTCATCTCCGTAGGGTGAAAGCAAATTGTTTCCCCATTCTTTCCCTTCTTTGTTTGTGTTCTAATAGATACTAATCACTAAAAATATCATTCTGGCACATTAACAGACACATAAAATAGGCTGACTTGTCTGACAAAATAAAGAATTTTTCCTAAATTCATTATCTTCAGTTGATGTTATATTCATTCTCTCAAATACAGTGCTTTCTTTTTACAGTTGGAGAACTCATGATGCACTAATTTACTTTAAATTCTTTCCCGCTCTCCTATGGAATATGTTTTAAATTGATTTACACCGGAAAAGTGATTATATATGTAGAAAATTGTAAAAAGATTGTGTATATACATGCTGGCCGAAAAACAATTCCACATGCATGCGAGGGAGGAACTACAATAAGCTTAAAATGGGTTAATCAAAGCTAAAAGCTAAGGAATCCACCCAATCTCACTACAAACTATAGTATGCTGATGGAGTAAAGACAACTCCAAAAATAACCTGGAACAAAAGGCGAAGATCCAACATCTACATGTTCTATATTTCATATTACCACAGAACATGAAAATCCACCGATCAAGATTTTTATTCATAGGGAATATGAAGCTAATTAGAAAACTTGAAGGTAGAACTATTACTGCAAAACATGAATAGCATAGAGCTGTTAGGAGTGAAGTAATAGGCTTAATAAGATTAATTTTAGGCCGACTGATCACGCCTAACTCTAGTCCTAAAAAGGATAAGCGGTCGCTGCAAATATAATCCGGTCTAAAAGTCCGGAGTCGAATCCCACAAAGAACTAAGGCTTAGCTGTATCTGTTTAATATCACCAAGAAGACAAGATTGAAAATAAATAAACAGCTGAAAACTAACTATGCTTGAATTGTAAACAAGTAGAATAAAGGTCTAAGGTAATGGTTTCCCCCGTTGTTGATTTCCTTGGTTGTATGTTTCTTATAGCGTTGACTTAGTTGCCTCTATCAAGCATGAACTCTCCAGCTATCATAAATCTCTCTCAAGCAATTATGATAATTTACTAGACGCACTCTCTCAAGCTACGCTAGCTAGATTCGCATTGCAGTTCACTTAGATCACACCCGAGGTATCGTTATCTCTAATCCAACCTCTAAACCCTCGGTTATGACTCTCGCCTATACTCCGGGAGTGATGTTGTTCATACAATCACCTAAATATGCACTCTCTCTCAAGTAGATACATAATAAATAGGAACGGATAATTGAGGGCCCTTTCAACTAACCACAATCAAAACATAGATGAACAAATAGAGATTAACAACCAAATCCAACTATATTAATAAAATAACCAAGTCATCCCCAACGGGTTCCACCAAAACCTTAGATTAAGGTATTTAGCTACTCACAACAATGGAGGAATAAACTACTAGAAGATTCATAATCGAAGATTGCAAGAAAAATAAAAGAGAATAAGAATAATGATGTTTTGGGTGATCTCTCACACTTGTTTTTTTCTTGCCAAAGTACTCTCAAAAGTAAGCTTTACCCTATGAAAACCTTGATAATTTAACCTTGGGTGAGCTTGACTTTATATAGGTTAAGTGGGTTTCTCTCCATATTTCCAATTTTACCCCTAAATAACTCTTTTCCGGACCGGCCTCGCGCGAGCTCGCGCGTCACTTCGCGCGTCATTCTGCCTCAGCCCTTAACACGCGCGAACTACTGCGCTAACTCGCGCGCCTGCTCGCGCATCTGGGCCATGATTTCTTCCATTATTTGTCTCGTTCTTGCGCGCACTCAGCTCCGAGGGGTCGTTCTTGCTCATAAATCATTCCAATAGCCTCTTGAAAGCATCATATAAGCTCCTCATCCTACAATGTATATAAATCACAATTAGAGCTTATTTTTCATCAATTAACCATATTATTACGTTGGAATATAATCAAGCGGAAGCATAAACAATAGCTAAATCACCTAGATTTCGCTTATTATCACCGACATATCTTGAAAATAGAGGAAAAATTATTGGGAAGGAAAGGATCAGTCAATTTGCCTTCGAATTCAACAAATATTATCAATAATCTTGTAAGAACGTTCAAATAGAGTCAATCCAATTCCAGAATCATTATTGCATAAAACCTGGATATTAACAGTAAATTGTCCATTCAAATTGTTTATATTCCTTTAAATTGCAATGGCTTCTACTTTTCATGCATTTTCCTTTCACAGAGGAGCATAAGAATCATTTAGTTTTTTCAAGCGTATCATCAAACACCTTAATTACATCAAACTGCGGAAAAACCGAAGTTTGCAGTGGCCAGTGGGATGTCTAAAATTCGACAATTTGTCATTCCTCAATCTTTTGAAAAATACAGAAATAAATCCATAGTATCTTTGTTGCCACACATTTCTATTCCAAACACTTGACAACTTTGTATAATTTAATTTAATATTTGTAGGTTGGTATGAATCTGAAAATACATATATCTCTATCTAATTTTTCTTGCTAATACAAAGTAAAATAAATTGTAACAACAATATAGATGGAAGAAATGGTCTGATTTAAGAGTATTTCTATAAGTGCACACTTAAACAAAAAAGGAAAAAATAAAGGTTTGAGAGAAGGTCAGCACATGCATAAAATCAAAAGATTATGTTGATTAAGACATTAACAAATTAAACCACCTACAATGTATTAGTGTGCAAAGGTTGACACGCGTATGAAAATTCAGAACTGAAATATCCGAACAAATAGAGAAGCTGCTGGACACCCACCAAGATTTCAGGAAAATAACATGGTTCAGTTAAGAAAGCAAGAAGAGAGTAAAACTGAAAAAATAATTTAGTTCAAATAATTGGTACAGCTTCAAGCGAAATTTTTTATTTTGTGTTTCATACAACTGACACTAATTGTATGAGACAACTTTTTTATCTCACAATTTTATGGACTCAAATTTTTGTGGACCCAAAAGTGTAAGATTGGAGTCCACAAATTTATAAGATAAGGAGCCTCATACAACTTGCCAGAGTCGTACAAATAATTTATTTCACATACCAACTCTTGAGCAGTCTTTAGAAAGTACAAAGTGACAAAAATACCCCTACATTGTAAATCAGGAAACAGGACGACGAAGAGTAAAAATAGGGATCATTTGAGTCTTTTCCTCGAAATTTAGAAAACGAATATGGACAGTCCGACCCGCGAAAACCATAGTCAGTGAACGGGTCGGACACACCGACTTCTACCCCAAATAGGAGCAACAAACTAACAAAATCCTCGTGTATAAAAAATTTCAGATTTTCTCCCAAATAAACCTTTTTGGCTCTTCTTCTTCCTCCTTCCCCCACAGCTGCGAGCTTTTCGAAGAATTATAAAAAGAAGGCGTGTGTAACTGGCTGAAGTCTTACTAGGTTAAATAGGTACTTTCTTTTTCTTTTCCTTTTCCACTTTCTGTGAAATCGATTTAATTTGTTGAGGAGCGTGCGGATGAACATTGAGGAACTTAATCATGAAAATTTCCAAAAGGCTACGATTTTCTGTATTTCATTGATATATTTTTGCTGTGATTAATATGATTTTAGTTTAACTGCTATCTTAGAAAGTTTTCTGGTTTTGTTTGCATTATGGTTTTGTTACTGACTTACTGTTATATTATAAAACAGTAGTGCTTACCCTAGAGCCGCCCTTGTTGCTCTCAATTTCTTCCTCCGGCGAAATCTGAGTAGTTCCCCTTTTCATCTGTCTTTATATTTCCTACTACTCTCTCAGTGACGACTTTTAATTGTCAATTACAGAAACTGTGAAAAATGGGTTGTAATGTTCTGTGTGTGTGTTTGCTCTCACTGCATAAATGAACCATGAACTCCATAAATTTGACACTATCTTGAGAATATTACAATCTAATATGCGCTGCTGTTTGCTTTCTCGTGATAATGGCTGCAAAGTAATTTTTTGTCTTCCGGAAAGTAGTGATCTTTTCTACATATATTTCTCTTAGAAGGAGGAAAAAAGAGAAAAGAAAAGCCACAAATATGACTTTTTTACAATGGTGTGTCCCGGTCAGCTTGCGTCACAAATAGACAATTACACTGCTACCTCCCATAAGTATTGGTGCCAATAAAATATGAAATTCTTATGACTTTGTTGTGAGTTTTCAGCTCTTTTATGAGAGTCATAAATTTTATTATTAGAGTAGTTATTCAGCTACAAAGATGAATTGTTACTATATTACATTGAGTAGTATCTAATAGTGATATGTGTACTTTTCTTTTTGCTAATTTTCGGGGTACTTTGAAGAATCTGAACAAAGTACCTATACATGACTTTTTGACACGGTAAATGATCTATGTAACATAACTAGTTTACAAAAAGAGACTCCCAAGATATTTGAAGAGAGTCGCTAAATAACTTTTTTTTGGTATATATTCAAAGAATAAAAAGTGTATGAAGAAAAATAATTATTAAATATCTGGCTTAAGTTTTCTTGACTTATATGGATAAGCTTGCATCCCATTTGATGTGTTTTTCTGATTGCTTTGCAGTAGTGCAGGTTTAATTGTTTAAGAGTTGCTAGAGCTCCTCAAAGAGGAACATGCAGGTGAGTGTCTACTCTGAGAAACCTACACTGATTCTAAATATAAGGAAGATAATTCTTTAAATAGTTTGTTTCTACCACATCAATGTTATCCTTAAATCGTTTGAATTTTTTTCAAGGGACAAAAATTCATTATATTATTGATCTCTCTTATTTTTTTCTCCCAAAAGCAAGGAGATGTTGGACCAATTGATTTGGATAAGACAACAACGACATTGGAACCTGATAAGACGAGTGGTGGGGGTCTTTTCGTTCCTGGGAAGGATAGAGTAGTTTTCAAACCTTCGGAGCGGAAATCTCTTCTAGGTATGATTTGATTGACCTATATTTTCATCTCTTCAATATTTAGGTCATATTTGTGAATGTATTTTGCGGTTTTGGCACTTTATTTGGTTCCGTTTTATCTAAAATAAAAGTGGTTTATATGTAATGCAAATAAGGCATAGTTTCTGTATGTTGTATAGTTCAACGTCACAGCAATTGGAGTTTTATATGACAGCAAGGTTGATTTGGCTCAACTGTATCCAGATTTAGTTGTTTGCTTTTACTGAACTTATGTATTCTAAAAGCTGAAAATGATTATCCATTTGATGATTGGTAATGCCACCTTCTGAAAGATATATGAGTAAACACACAAACTTAACTTGGATATGACTCCTAAGTCCTAACTAGTATGTAGGCATACCGTCCCCTTCCTTACTTTCTCTAACAAATGGAAGGACCATCTGCAAACTAACAAGGAAATATGATCCATACTATCGTATGACCTTAGATTATCATCCTCTCTAGCTATCTGTCAATGATAAATTTGCTTTTCAATAAATTTGTTACTTGTCTTGGCAGGTGAAAACTGAAAAGGGAAAAGGCCAAAATGTGACAAACCTGTATATAAAGGGTATAGAATGACCTTACTAATTTTGGGGGGAAAAAATGAATCAAGATTTCACACTGAAATAACAAGAAAGAAGTAGGAAATAAGGTTCACCTCGTGACACCTCATGTATCCTGATTGTGATATACAGCATCCTTTCATGCTTTCTTAGCTTTGTATAGCTCTACATATCTACATATTTTGTTTTTCACTTAGGTTTTTAAAGCTTTAGATAGTTGGGGTCCCTCACCCTACACATATGATAATTTGCAGATTTCCTTCATTTGTATGTTGGATTCCTTTACAAAATGTGACCTTTATATAGCTTGCTTCCTACATTGAATATTTTCATACTATATTAAAAGCTTTATAATAAACTTTCTTTTGTTGCTCGCTTAAAAAATAGATACAAGTTTCTTCTTCTGAGATGTATGCTTTTCCATGAGAACGACAACAACAACAACTGCACCTCAGTCCAAAACAAGTTAGGTCGGCTATATGAATCCTCACTGAATATGTCACTTCATTTAGACTCATCCATGAGAAACTTTTAAAAAAAATATTATTTTGGTCTATCCAAATTCCTCTCTTTGTTAGGTGACCCCATAAACATATAGGTACTCAAGATGTCTTTCCAAAAAGAGTAGTATAAGAACATTACATTTTATTTGTAATAGTTTCATCTGCTTCTTTTCAGCTCTTATGTGTTTTCGACTATTGGTACATGTATTAGATCCGTTGCCTTGTTGAGTTATCAACTTTGACTATGTTCTTTTCTTGTTGAGTGGTAAAATGTGATAACATGAAATCTTCTTGTGATTTACATCTTAATCAACTTCTTACTATTGGATAGGGCTTGATGCCTTGGCGATTGCTAAAAAGGGAGGGGCTACCGTGGAGAGTGGATTTAAAGTTCCAAGGGAGAAACTTGCTTCAGTTGTGTCTTCTTTAGATGAGGACGAGGAGGCATCTGCTGCCTCTGGAATTGATGAGTTGGGAAGTAGTGCATCTAATGTTTCACGGAATAATGTACAGAGGAGGTATCGTGAATCCTGTGCTAGTGAGGCATATGTTTCAGGTACCAGCTCTAACTCTTTTTTCTTTTCACACATCAAAAAGGTATCAAGTATTTACAAAGTAGGGACTGGCTCAACCCCATTCATTGATCAAATTACCCCAATCATATGTAGATAATATATTCCTTGCATGAAAAAACATTGAAACACTAAATACCTTTAAATACATCTAGTGTCCCTCTCTTTATTCTGGAAGAATCCCTTATTCCTCTCATTCGAAATTTGCCAAATCATTTGATACATCCAGTGACATCTTTTGAGTTGTGACTAATAATTACTTGCTTTCTTTTCCTTCTTGTTAGAAATATGTCATCCTGTTCATTTGTGGTTTCCTTTTCCAACTTTTTGTTACGTTAAATAGCATTTCTGAGTGTCTTTGTAACGTCAATGCTAAACTAACAAAGCAGCTTTTTTTTTGTTTCATTGTCTGGTTTTTGGAGGGAGGGGAGTGTTTCTGAACATAGATTGTTTCCTTATCTTTTGTAGTTATTGTTTGTTCCCATTTGGTTCTGTTATAGGTTCTTTGATTTGACAAAACAGGGAGTAGCGGAAAAGTATCATCTGGACAATTTCGTTTTTTAGGATGCAAACCCTGATTTATATGGTCAGATTTAGTAATTCTTCTAACATAAGGTAAAGGTAAACCTAAAATAACTTTAGGTGTTTGGGTCTCGAGGCAGGGGTGGCAGGGGAATTTGGGAATTAGTTGCTAGCTGATGTTATTTAAAATTAGCCAAAAGCAAAAAGAGAAGGTTGAAACAGGATTACGTTAAAACTTATTAAAAAAATCTAGCTTTTGTTCTGAGGTTTGTAAAATTGTGTTTATGCCAACATAATGTGAGGTGAGGGCTTAAACAAAGCCGGTTTTGTAAGCTAAATGGGCCTTCCACTCAAAGCTAAAAAAAGTAACGACCCTAGCTGAGACTTCCTTATCACTCCCAAAAAAAACTGAGACTTTTGACTAATTGAAGGGCTTTAATGTTTTAGCGGTAGTTAAATAAGTTAGAGCAGCATAATTGGTGGATCCCGTCATCAATGTTTGGGGCATGATCAGACTATACTTCCCTTCCATGAAAGAGTTCGAAGGGGTAAATATCAATCATAGTAGGAGACCTTGAAACTCCTTTGCTACTCTGCGGATACATCGACAAGGATCTTGGGAAGTACCTAACTTCTAATCAAATTGCTTTTTTTTCCCAACCTAATTAAATTGCTTTTTTCCCCAACCTAATTAAATTGCTTTCACATATAGAGATATTGCTCCATTTTTTGTTTTCCTTTACCTACCTTTCCTGCTACCTGTGCAACGATTGATACCCTTTATTTTCTAGGTAGTACAGTAACGGATGAATGGGAAGATCCCGAGACAGTCCCGAGGCCTCACTTGAATGAGGACACAGAGGTACATTGCTTATAAGTACCCTTGCTCTGACATAACTCATTGCCATTTTAAGATGTAAAGCTGTTCTACTTTCTATAACTTAAGCATGATGTTGTTAAATTGCTTTTCTAATAGTACCTTGAATTTCTTTTCGTGGAAGTTTCTAGTTTCCTTTCCTTTTTTCTGTGTTCGAGTGTTTCAGTTTTTTTACCAACGTAGGGAGAAGGGTTATGTGTAGTTTAAGTCTCTTCTCTTACTGCTTGATATCTTCGCATATTGCATTGGGAAGAATAAGTGAGACGAAAGGAAGTGACGTTCAGAATTTAGAACTTTGCGGAGTTGGTACCTGGCTCAGCTGGGGTCTAAGATTGACCAGTCAGCAACGTTGTCATGTAGCAAATTTGAATACATTTTGTCCTTTTCAATACAGTGAAATATCACTGTTAATTGTCAAAGTAGCATAATAAACTATATGAATGCATGGTTATCTATAAATAATACATATGGATGCACATTTATAGGTCATGCATCTTATCATTCAATATGATGAAATAACAAAATGAATCAAGGTAACTGGTTGCAACTGACCAAACTTTATTTTTGATGAAGCAATCGCTAAGAAAGTACAGCATGAGTTTCATCAGAACGTCTTATATGCAAATGTGGCAGTAATATTACTTATCTCTGTCATTTGCAGTTCATTTCACTCTTTTACTCTTCTTTCGTTCCTCTCGTATCCGTTAAAAATGGTCAGGTTCTCCAGCTTGGATTTGACAAATTGGTACCTTAAAGAGTTCTCTACTTCTTTCTTGAGATTTTGGGGTCTGAAATGTCTGTATGACTTGTTGGAAACCCATTCCTCAGTGCTTGTGTCCTGCTATTTTAGTGAATTTCTTGTAGATTCCATGGTCAGGTTCTCCTGCTTGGATTTTATAATTTGGTACCCTTAAGAGTTCTCTACTTATTTCTTGAGATTTCTGCGTCTGAAATCTCTGTATGACTTTTTGGAAACCCATTCCTCAGTGCACGTGTCCTGGTATTTTGGTGAATTTCATGTAGATTGAATCATATGCTTTAGTTTCTCGCCTTAACTTGATGGAGTGATTATGCTTTGTAATGTATCGTTGCTGTATTTTGAAGACAATAATGTGTCACTGACTTATGTCTTATTCAAGGTTCCAGCTGCATCTTCTGGGAGTTCACGCTCTAGGAATACTACTAGGCGCGAGTCAGTTGACCGTGAAAGGGATAGAAGTAAATACAGGGATAATTACAGAAGTGAAAGCAGGGAAGGGAGAAGGGGAGAGAGAACTAGCAGGGAAGAGCACCATTACAGGGATTCAGCACATGGTTATGAAAGAGAATATGATGGGGATGGCGGAAGAAAAAGAAGTAGATATGAAGGCTCTAGGAGGACACCTGGTTAGCATTACATCTTCATTTACCAATTCCTTGTATTTTTTGTTCTGATTTTTCAAATCTAAAACAATTTTAGTGGGTAGCATGTGATACAGTCAAACGTGCGGACATGCTGACCAAGATTTAAGTCATCACAGTGCACCTAGTTCTCAGTCTGCTGGTGCTTGATATTTTCAAAACATATCGTAATGTATTTAACCAGATATAGATTATGCTCCTGCGGAAGTATCTACTTGTTACAGAATCTCCTCGCTGTAATTTTGTGACATTTTCTTTAGGCATTTGACATTTGAGCTGGCAAATTTGTAACCATTCAGGAAGATCTGAATGGGATGATGGTAGATGGGAGTGGCAAGATACCCCTCGTCGTGATAGTCGTTCCAATAGTAGTAGCAGACGTCATGAGCCTTCACCTTCCCCAATGTTTCTTGGTGCTTCACCTGATGCTCGGCTTGTTTCTCCATGGCTGGGGGGTCGTACTCCTCATTCTGCTGGTATGGTGGCTGTGAATTCTAACACTGGCGTTGTCGCAAAATTTTGTCAGCACATGATTAATGAGAAACCTTCATACCTGCAGAGGCTGCTTCCCCGTGGGACAGTGTGGCTCCTTCTCCAACTCCAATAAGGGCATCTGGGTCATCAGTAAGATCTTCAAGTTCTAGATATGGTGGGAAATCCAATTTGGTTATGTCTTCTACAAAAAGTTCTCTGTCCGAGGTAGTGCTTTGTACTCAAACTTCCATCTTTCTTACTTCCTTTTTTTGGGCTTGGGGGGCTGACTGGACTAGGAAAATAAAGTTTGATGTGTTGCTAAATATGAGGCCATCTGTGTGCTGGCTGACAGTTTATAAGTGACATTGTTTGAATTTTTTACCTATGCTTTACTTCCTTCTAGGATGGAGTAGATGACACAAATGGTGCCTCTGAAGTTCAAAATCAAGAGATTACTGAAAGTATGCGCCTAGAGATGGAGTATAATTCTGATCGTGCCTGGTAATTATCTTTCCATTTTATAATATCTACAGTATTATGAAGCAAGTCGTATGATTATACGTGCTTGCTATGTGTTCTTTTGCGCTTCTAGTAATCACTTTTATTATTTTTGATAGAGCCAATAACCACTTCTGTTATACAGGTATGACCGAGAAGAAGGTAGTACAGTGTTTGAGGGGGACGGTTCATCAGTATTCCTTGGTGATGAGGCATCTTTCCAGAAGAAAGAGGTGGAATTAGCCAAAAAACTGGTAAGCATGGAGATACAGAAGTCTTAAATCATGCTTTTGGCATATATTCGCATTTATATGTTTGTGCTAGAACTAGCAAACTCGTGTATGTTACATGGAAGTTGTAACGATATGAATGGCTGATGCTTTCAGTTGTTTAGAAAACTTGCTTGCTGGTTAAGTTTAGCTTACACTTGGCAGTTCATGTCACTGTCTGCATGACAATCTTACGTGCCATAACTTGCTGTATTTGAGAAAGACTATGGAGATTATGCTTACTGCACTGGATCTCGCTGTCATCAATAACTGATGATGCGAATAAGAGTGATTGTTTTCCAGAGATGAATTAGTAAAATTCTCTGGTGCCAATTGCCTTTCGATGTGCGAACATGTTTCTATCACTATTGTGATTGTGTTTGAGAATTTGCATCAACTTATATTCAGTTGTGCTTTTCCTTATGCCACCTTCTGATCGAAATCCTTTATTTAGATAGGTCGTCCTTTTTAGATACTCCCTCCATTTCAATTTATGTGAGCCATTTGACTGGACACGGAGTTTAAGAAAAGAGAGAAGACTTTTGAACTTGTGGTGTAAAATGAGGCTCATATATTTTGTGTGGCTATAAATCATTGCATAAAGGTAGATTGTTTTGAAATAAGGAAAGAGGTAATTCTTTTTTGCACGGACTAAAAATGAAATAGGTTCACATAAATTGAAACGGAGGGAGTATGTATTTTGTATCCTCCTATTTTAGACCCGTGTTAAACATCTGAGAGGTCACAAAGACGTTTGAACAAAAGGTATGGAAGACCTTATACTAAATGAAAGTGCTGTATTTTTCTCTCTTTGTGGTTGTGCCTACTTTTCATACATCTAGATGTTCTTGATTTTGCACCTCCTTGGTGACATCATCTAATACTATTGTTGCTTCTCTGATCAAAAAAAAGTATTCCCTCTTGTCAAAATAGGTGATCATCTTTTAGCTGAATGAGCATTGCTAGTAAGTTCTTATACATGTCAAAATAGCTGATCATGTTTTAGCTGAATAAGCATTGCTAGTAAGTTCATATACATTGTAAGTCAAGTTTTCATCATTTGAAGATAATATTCAGAGCTTCTTGGACTTTTCCCGATGTGATTGCTAAAGAAAGTCTGTTCTCCGTGGGTTAGCATAATATCAAGAGCTTCTGTAATCTATCAAACTTAACTATACTGTGTGGTTAACAATCGGTTATATATGTTGCAAAACTCATGCAAACACGTGTATGGTCTGTCATTGACGCCACCTTCTTCCCTTTTACCTTGCCACATGTAACAGGTTCGTAGAGATGGGAGCAAGATGTCACTTGCTCAAAGTAAAAGGTTATCACAGCTCACTGCAGACAATGCTCAATGGGAAGATCGTCAGCTTTTGAGATCTGGAGCTGTTAGAGGTACCGAGTTGCAGACGGAGTTTGATGATGAGGAGGAACGGAAAGTTATTCTTCTTGTTCATGGTACATCTCTATGATAAGCTTCCCAGTGAGAAATTCAATCTGGCTTCTCAAAAATATTTGTTCTATTTTTGTTTGGATATCTTACTATTTTTTGTGACAGATACAAAGCCCCCCTTTTTGGATGGGAGAATTGTTTTCACCAAGCAAGCTGAGCCGATAATGCCAATAAAGGACCCCACATCAGATATGGCCATAATTTCACGCAAAGGGTCAGCTCTAGTTCGGGAAATACGTGAAAAACAAAACATGCACAAGTCTCGCCAAAGATTCTGGGAGCTTGCTGGCTCAAAACTCGGAGATATCCTTGGTGTGGAGAAGAGTGCAGAGCAGGTACCTTATGTTTGCCATCAAATTGAATATACTATGTTAGTCCTGTATGTCTTAGGTCATAGAAGTTATGGATCTGACATTTCCTTTCACCTTATGCTAGGTTGATGCGGATACTGCTGTAGTGGGTGAGGATGGTGAGGTTGATTTTAAGGGAGAAGCTAGATTCTCACAGCACTTAAAGACAGGGGAAGCTGTTAGTGATTTTGCAAAATCAAAAACACTTTCACAGCAAAGGCAATATCTGCCCATCTTCTCTGTGCGAGATGATTTACTGCAGGTTTGACCCATTGTCTCATTTGGTACTCCGGGGATTTTATTGAATGATGAATTACTGAACCTGTTATCCAGCTTAATAGACCTAGAAAGTAGAAACTTTTGCTTTGAACATCATTGGGAATCAGTTAAATGGTAAAACTGACATGAGCACCCATAGGTAGGACTTGAAGCAGTGTGTACAAATTAGACGATAAGCTGCTTTCTAAAGTCTATCAATGTCCTTTACCTTGGGATAAATTCACTAACTGTTTTACCTATGAAAAACAGAGTTGGTTCTCCAAGGTATTCTTTTTAACTTGCAGAATGTTTTTTCTGGTTCTTTTCCTTTGGGGTAACAGGTGGTTCGTGAAAACCAGATAGTGGTTGTTGTTGGAGAAACTGGTTCTGGAAAGACAACGCAGCTAACCCAGGTTCGTTTAGACTTTTTTTTTGTTTCTTTTTTCTAAACTATTTTTAAAGTCTAAATTGGAATCTGTAGAAATTTTTGTACAGTCTTCGACTTTTTGTCTGTAATTGCATGCAGTACCTGTATGAAGATGGCTATACAATTAGTGGAATCGTTGGGTGCACCCAACCCAGGCGTGTGGCAGCCATGAGTGTTGCAAAAAGAGTTAGTGAAGAAATGGAAACTGAGCTTGGTGATAAAGTTGGATATGCTATTCGTTTTGAAGATGTCACTGGGCCAAGTACCGTTATCAAGGTGAGTCTTTTGATCATATGAGATGTGAGTATACTCACACCTCTTAGTTGTAATTTATGCAATTGGAAAGGAAGTGTACCCCTAATCGCCCTCTTTTTCCTTTAGATGCCCTTGGTTCACTCGTAAGTTGGTGTAGTTGAATATATGTAAATTTCCTTGTGCAGTACATGACTGATGGTGTGCTTCTAAGGGAAACACTCAAAGATCCCGATCTTGAAAAATATCGGTATTGTTTCACTCTTTAATACTTTCATAAGCATTTAATATTTGATTTCCTAGAACGTCAAGTTTCTGCTTTCTTTATGTAGTGCAGTCACTGAAAATTTCTCTTTTTTGCAGTGTAATTGTTATGGACGAAGCCCATGAGAGATCACTTAATACTGATGTCCTTTTTGGCATTCTTAAGAAAGTTGTGGCTAGGCGACGTGATTTTAAGCTTATCGTCACTTCTGCCACTCTCAATGCCCAAAAATTCTCCAACTTCTTTGGGAGGTCGGTTCTCTATTGAATAGCTGGACGAGGTGACTGCTTGCATTGGCTTTCATCTCCTTTCCACTTCACATAACCTGTGTCTTTTTTTATTGCAGTGTACCGATATTTCACATACCTGGAAGAACCTTTCCTGTTCAAAAACTGTATAGTAAAACCCCATGTGAAGACTATGTCGAAGCTGCAGTTAAACAAGTCATGACCATCCATATTACTAGTGCACCAGGTGATATACTCATCTTCATGACTGGTCAGGATGAGATTGAAGCTACCTGTTATGCACTTTCAGAGCGGATGGAACAACTTACCTCGTCAACAAAGCAAGCAGTGCCCAAGCTGTTAATTCTTCCTATATACTCCCAATTGCCTGCTGATTTGCAAGCAAAAATATTCGAGAAAGCTGAAGATGGGGCTCGCAAATGCATTGTTGCTACAAATATTGCTGAAACATCCTTGACTGTTGATGGAATTTTCTACGTCATTGATACAGGCTATGGTAAAATGAAGGTGTACAATCCACGAATGGGTATGGATGCTCTGCAAGTGTTTCCTGTTAGTCGAGCTGCTGCTGACCAGCGTGCTGGTCGAGCTGGTAGAACTGGCCCAGGGACTTGTTACCGGCTTTACACTGAGAATGCGTATGAGAATGAAATGCTTCCAAGCCCCGTGCCAGAAATTCAACGGACAAATCTTGGGAATGTGGTTTTGCTGCTCAAGTCTCTCAAAATTCAGAACCTGTTGGATTTTGATTTTATGGACCCACCTCCTCAGGATAACATCCTTAATTCCATGTATCAGTTGTGGGTATTAGGTGCACTTAACAATGTTGGGGATTTAACGGACCTTGGCTGGAAAATGGTGGAGTTCCCATTGGACCCTCCCCTTGCCAAAATGCTCTTGATGGGAGAACAACTAGAATGCTTAAATGAGGTTCTAACAATTGTTTCTATGCTTTCAGTGCCTTCAGTTTTCTTTAGACCCAAGGATAGGGCAGAGGAAAGTGATGCGGCTAGGGAAAAGTTTTTTGTGCCTGAATCTGATCATCTTACACTGCTTAATGTTTACCAGCAATGGAAAGCTAATCAATATAGGGGGGACTGGTGTAACGACCACTTTTTACAGGTCAAAGGTCTGCGCAAGGCTAGGGAAGTAAGATCCCAATTGCTGGACATCCTCAAGACACTTAAAATTCCGCTCACCTCCTGTGGTCCTGATTGGGATGTTGTAAGGAAAGCCATTTGTTCTGCCTACTTCCACAATGCAGCTAGACTGAAGGGAGTTGGGGAATATGTTAATTGCAGGAATGGGATGCCTTGTAACTTGCATCCCACTAGTGCTCTCTATGGATTGGGTTACACTCCTGATCACGTGGTTTATCATGAGCTGATCTTGACGACAAAAGAGTACATGCAGTGTGTGACGGCTGTGGAGCCTCACTGGTTGGCAGAGTTGGGCCCAATGTTTTTCTCCGTGAAAGATTCTGATACGTCAATGCAGGAACATAAAAAGAAACAGAAAGAAGAGAAAACTGCCATGGAGGAAGAAATGGAGAAGTTGAGGATGGTCCAGGCTGAGGCTGAAAGAAGCAGCAAGGAGAAGGAGAGGGAAAAGAGAGCAAAAGAGCAGCAACAAGTTTCAATGCCTGGTTTGAAGAAAGGCTCAACTACCTATCTACGACCTAAGCGGCTCGGTCTGTAAATACACTATTTGCTGTAGTTAGATATCTGGTGAGATAATTTGTGCCCACGTGTGACACATGCAATTCACTCCATTTCTTATTCATCCTCAAGTTAATTTGGAGGATGCAGACACGAGATTTGGAGAATGAAAAAATCCAAATGAAGTCAACAAATGTCTGTACAAGTTCTTCCATTTAGCAATTATCTTTACTCCTTTTAACCCTGAATTTGACAAATGCTCGTATAAGGTTCTTCATATAGCAATTATTTTTGCTCCTTTTGACCTTGAACATTGAGTTTTAACTATTTTTGGCAGACTGATTAGCAGGAATATATGTTGCATGGTGTTGTATTAACTTCTTATCTGGAGAGGAATAAAAAGAAATTCTGCAATCATTCACTCTGTTATCATAATTTGTTGTGATAGGAAAGAACCATTTTTTTCATCCTAGATGCAGATCGAATCATTTATGTTTGTGGAAATATGTCGTTCATGCCTTTCTTGATTAAGAAAAATGACACATAATGTATGCTTGTAACAAGCTTACTCTTCACCTGTAAAAGTGAGCTCTACTTCTTTTCACCTTTTATGTAACATAGTGAAGTGCTTGAGGTTGTTCAGGTTGGCGAAAGAGGAATGCTGCTGGCAGGTTCAGTGGGTGATATAATGTTTATAGATTGAACAGTAAGGGGTCGTTTGGTTTAAATACGGCTTATGCTCGGATTAGTTATGCTAGAATTAGTTATCCTGGTATTATTTTTTATCCACTGTTTGGTATGTTGTATTAAAAATGACAATTGCATAATTTCTAAGAAGAAAGGTATAAGTTATCCCGGCACTAATTACCCCACCCTCTATAAGGTATAAGTTGTCCTGGTATTAATTTTAATCCCGGGATAATTTATACTAAGTTTGTTAACAAAATAAAGTATTAAGGTGGTATTAAATTTTTATACCAACACTATACCTTCTTATACCTCATATCAAACGAACCCCTAACTGATATGGCGTAAAGTGTAAACATAGAAATGAAAAGTTACACATCTCAGTAAGAAATTCAAGTTGTTTTCTTCAAAATGTATTTTCAACGAACTTTCAGATCTAAATGGGTGAACAGTCATTTAGTTGGTTTATTACTTATGATACTACTCGTTTTAAATTGTGACATATTAATCATTGTACTGCTCCTAGGAAGAACCAAAAGAGCTCATCATAGACTTTCCGTAAAGAATCAAGTTATACGTGTCCAATAAAAATGTAGAGAATTTCTAAGATATCAAGTGTAGTTTAGCATCTTTTGACGGGTAATTACCTATTCCTCAATCCTGACTCCTGAGTAACGTACACAATAAATTTTGCTACTCCCAAACTACCTCCTATTTCTTTGTCTACTACATAAGGAGTACTTTCTAGCATGCCCCTTAATTCAACCTACGTGTGCCATTTTCTTCTCTTTTGCAATTTCCCTTGTAGCTTAGGAACAAAACAGGAAGAGGAATAAGTAAATACTATAGAATAATTGACATAAAAATGTTAAACTACTTACAAATTCATTATATTAAATATTGAAGTTAATTCATCTTTAAATAAGACATTGAAATATTAGCTTGAAGGTGTATTTTATGTGAAATATTAACTTTCACTTAGATTTTTAACTTTTACTATTTTTTTTTTTTGATTAAAACTCATATTCAAAGATAATTGTAGTACCTGTATACGGTCGAAATCGCATGCCTCTGATCTATGGGTTCGACGGGTCATTTTGAGCCCGAGTTCGGGCAAGGTCGAGTTCGAGCTCGAGGACAGAGTGCAATGCCCGAAGACTGAAGCACGACGTACACCGAGGCCGAGTATGCTCGATCCCGAAATTGTACTGTTGAGGATTTGTAACAGAATGAGCTAGATTCCTGCCACGTCCCCAAGATCGTGGCACAAATCCCGGAATATGATTGTACGATTCCGTACTAGGCGGTTAGACGGTTGTATCAGGAATATTCCCTACTATAAATAGAAATATTCCATATTTAGGATTCCCCTATTATATAAAGGGGACCCCAATCATTTGTAACATCACATAATCACTGAGAAAGAATATACTCTCTGTTTTTGTCTACTATTCATCAGGATTGTCCCTTAGCTTTATTGCTTTTACTTTACTTTTCTTGCTTCATTATTCTTATTGCTCTTAACCCACCTCGAGGTCACTAAGCTCGAGGTCACTGCTGCTGAGTTACATTGGTTTGATTCACTTGGTTCTTTCATTTCTACTTCATATTTCTTGATTATTAATTGATATTGAATCTAATCACATATCTTTAAGACCACAAATCAAATTTAATTGTTACTCGTATTTTTGAGGTAAACAGTTTGGCGCCCACCGTGGGGCTAAAGATAATAGTGATTGTTTCTTTACTGATTCTTATTACACACGTTATTTTTACACTTTTTCTTGTCAAGAATTTATTATTCTCAGGCTGAAACATGTCTAGCTCACAAAATGCAACTGCTCATGACAACGAAGGTCTTGGTGAAAACAACAATGTAGGGGTCGGTATACCACCAGTAAACCCTAGGGAAGTGCCAAACATGGAATCAGTTGATGTTAGTTCTCATATTGCTCTAAACGTGGATTTAGGCACAGACCCCGGAGGGAGTGTACACAAGGAAGCCCGACCTGGTGGTCAAGGAACACAAGGCGTGGGTGATGGAGGAATCAACCTCCAAGTGATATTCAAAATGCTACAAGCTCAACAGATCGCAATTGCTCAACTTCAAAGTCAAAATAAGACTCCAAGTGTAGCTGAACCTGAAAACAATTAGCGTACTGAGCCGATATCGTAAAGATCAAACAATAATGGCTCGGGGACTGACCCCGAAATTATGAGGATGCTAGAGGAACTCTCCAGGAGAATCGAGCCCGGGGAGAAAAAGATTGAGATAATGACAAAAGTGGAAACATATAACTCTCGTCTTGATCAAATCCAGGGGCACCACCGATATTGGAAGGGCTGGATTCTAAAAAGTTCGTGCAAAGACCTTTCCCCCTAGTGCTGCTCCGAAGCCAATCCATAAGAGGTTCCGTATGCCCGAGATTCTCAAGTATAACGGGACGACCGATCCGAATGAACACGTCACCTCGTATACGTGCGCCATCAAAGGAAACGATTTAGGAGATGACGAAATTGAATCCGTACTATTGAAAAAATTCGGAGAGACTCTATCGAAGGGTGCCTTAATTTGGTATCATAACTTACCCCCTAATTCTATTGATTCGTTTGCTATGCTTGCAGATTCTTTTGTAAAGGCACACGCCAGAGCCCTCAAAGTTGCAACGAGGAAATCAGACCTTTTTAAGGTAAGGCAGAAAGATAACGAGATGCTCAGGGAATTCATGTCTCGGTTCCAAACAGAGAGAATGGATTTGCCCCCGGTCTCCGATGACTGGGCTGTTCAAGCTTTCGGTCAAGGTCTCAATACTTGGAGTTCTATAGCTTTGCAGCAGTTGAAGCAAAGTTTAATCGAGTATCCGGCTGTCACTTGGCCCGACGTACACAATCGGTATCAGTCAAAGATTAGGGTCGAGGATGATCAACTGGGGACTCTTTCGGGGTCCGTTTATTCTAACAGGCCCATGGATAGGGTCAAAAGGGACATTGATCGAGAGCCGAGGTCGAGTAGAGAACGATATCAATCGTACAACGGAGATCGTAGGAGCATCGGATCTGGGCGAAGCCTCGCACGAAATGATCGAGGTTAAAATTCACGGGGACTCGACGCCGAGGAAGATCACATCGAATATCTAAAATTCGAATAAAGGTACGACCCCATCTTTTTTATTTTTTTGACTAACGTTTGCACGTTAAAGGTGTCAGGAAGCTATGGGTCTTAAAGCACGCGTTGCACTCTTTTTCCCTTAGACCGGTTTTATCCCAAATGGGTTTTTCCGGCAAGGTTTTTAACGAGGCAACCATTGATCGTGCTAACTTAGAGCAAGTCAACAGTATCCGAAGTTCCCTACAATAAGCCTCGAGTATCGGGGGGCATTACCCTCGAATGACTACTTTGTGGCAAGGAGATTACTTTATGACGGCGGGGCCTCGAAAGGAAAATGTTGTAAGGGTCAAACGGTCAGATGCACCGTACCCATATAGGTTACTTGAGCCCCAAACATTAAACATGCGCTCATGTATAATCGTCCATTGAGAGAAGTATTTTTCCTTGATATTTCATGGCTTTAGGGAATTTCATATTTTATACTCTTGATCTATTGTGTAAACAGGCTTAAGGGCCGACCACGACGAAATTTCGAACAACCGACCCTATGCTCGAGGACTGTCGTCCCAAAAGCAAACGGAATCAAACTGCTAACGTTTCGAGACCATAAGACCTTAAAGACAATCCTCGACTTTACGGGCCACAGCCACCCCACCTGGAGACTGACATTTCAGGCAAGCTCAAAGTAAAACGGAAGATAAGCCCAAAGGGAAAGTTCCGAACTAAAAAGGCTACGGCCAGATTAACGCGGATCGGAGACACCTGAAATCCGTAACAGATACAAAAGCCCAAGGGTTATCTTAACCTAAACGGAAGCATATCTCGAACACCCGGGGACTACCTACCCGAGCTATCTAAACAATAAGACCTCATGAGGCACCCCTGATATACAGGCCAAGGCCATCGCATTCGGGAATTAACATTTCAAACAAGTTCGAAATGTTATCGGAAAACAAGTCCAAAAGACATACCCGAAGGCTACGGCCATATTAAAGACTACGGTCATATAAAAAGGCTACGGCCGAAATAATGCGGCTCAGAGACGTCCGACTTCCGCCATAAATTAAAGGCCTTCAAATACTTCGAAAAACCGGTTAAACTCGGCTACCCTCGGCAAAAGCAAAAAGGGCTTCGATAAAATCAGCCCTTGAATAATTTAAAGGCTTCGATAATTTCAGCCTTCGAAAAAACCTCAAGAGGTATTCGATTACCATTACACAAACAAGTTACTAATAACGTTCCGATACGTCGAACCCTCGAAAAACCTAACGGGTACAAAAAGCACATGCTAAGGCATACAAAAATTTTCACTAAGTCTTTTAGCCGAAAAGAGGTAAAAATTATAGCCACTTTAGAGGCCGAATCGGCCCAACTTAAAGAGCCTAAGGGCCGATATATAAGAGCCTTAGGGCTAACCAAAAGAGCCTAAGGGCCAATATAAAAGAGCCAGGGCCGATCTAAAAGAGCCTAAGGGCCAATCAATAAAAACCTAAGGGCTAACTTTACTTCGAGTTCGAGCAAACTATAAAGCCTAAGGGCTATCTTTCATTTCAAGTCCGAAACATATACCCACTCAACCATCAAGCCCAAGGGCTGCCTTACCTCATCGACTGTTTGGTCTAAGATTTATTCAAACTTAAGTTCAAACGATTATTCGGGGTTCATTGATCAGAAACGGTCGAGGGCTGTACTTATTTTCGGCCATTACCATCTCTAGTCTGTGAACATTCAAAGGGAATTTTATGCTAAGACACTCTGACCCGCACAAAGGGGTAACAGATTCCGGAGCCATGGAAGGATAAAAGTTTTGTATAAACCTATTTACAAGGGCTATTAGTCACGATCAAGAATGCCTCATAAGGGCCGATCAGCCTCAAAAGCGAAGAATCACAAAGAACACAAAACCTAAGCAGCACGATCTTTATCGGCAGAAGCGTCTTCACCCTCAGAATCTTCCCCACCGCCGGACTCGCTAGAGTTCTCGGAGTCGCCCTCGGTAAGGGCCATCTTCCAAACTTTTGTTTCCTCAGTCGCTTACGCCACTGATGATGTCGTAACAAATCGAGGTAAGGATTAAGGACTCAATTCGTTTCTTATCGTCCCACTCTAAGAAACGCGGGGACAATCTGTATACGATCGAAATCGTATGCCTCCGATCTATGGGATCGAGGGGTCATTTTGAGCCCGAGTTCGGGCAAGGTCGAGTTCGAGCTCGAGGACAGAGTACAATGCCCGAAGACTGAAGGACGACGTACACCGAGGCCGATTATGCTCGATCCCGAAATTGTACCGTTGAGGATTTGTAATAGAATGAGCTAGATTCATGCCACATCCCCATGATCGTGGCGCAAATCCCGGAATATGATTGTACGATTCCGTACTAGGTGGTTAGACAGTTGTATCAAGAATATTCCCTACTATAAATAGAAATATTCCATATTTAGGATTCCCCTATTATATAAAAGGGCCCCAATCATTTGTAACATCACATAATCACTGAGAAAAAGAATATTCTCTCTGCTTTTGTCTACTGTTCATCAGGATTGTCCCTTAGCTTTACAGCTCTTACTTTACTTTTCTTGCTTCATTATTCTTATTGCTCTTAACCCACCTCGAGGTCACTAAGCTCGAGGTCACTGCTGCTGAGTTACATTGGTTTGATTCACTTGTTTTTTTCATTTCTACTTCATATTTCTTGATTATTAATTGGTATTGAATCTAACCACATATCTTTAAAACCACAAATCAAATTTAATTGTTACTCGTATTTTCGAGATAAACAGTACCCTTTTTTTTAACTTCACCTCAAATATTACCCAAAATTACATTAGTTATGAGAAATCGCAAACTTTAGTTGTTGAATTTTAAATTCAGGTGTGCCCATATTAGTGCATTTTTCAAGAAAATATTTGTATATTGTTGATAAGTGATATGTTCAGGGACTTTAGTAAATACTTGCAGTGAGAGATAAAAAAATAGCTTGAGTAGAAGTAGCAAACACTTGTTACAATTTGCCGCGTAGTGTAGGTGCTATGCTTGTTATGTCCTTATCGTTTCACCTCTCTTTTTAATTCTTGCGCTCGTTCAATCCATTTCTTTATAATCAAGAAGTGTTTTTAAGAATATATTACATATTTAACAAAGAAATAATGTTAGTATTGTTGGAAAAATTTGATGAATATGGAGAATAAAAGATTTAGCTTGAGCTGTGTTAAGGACACTGTCTTTAAGGATATTTCGCCTACACCGAGATGAATAAAGTTAGGCGTATTCCCCAGGATTCAACAAGCTCTTCTAGTATAACTAGGAGCAGAAACAACAAAGATTAACAAAATTAAACCCAGCATAAAAGAAGGGGAAGAAAAGTTTTTACTTTTTCACTTCACCAAAACGAAACACCAACATATACTTATATATAGATAATATTTATGTGTAGTCCAAAAGGAAGATGGACATCTCATAGGTAATAAAAAACGTTAAACTCCATTAAGGAGTCAAATGCCAAAACTTCAAATTCATTTAAGGCTATCAACTTTAAAATCATTTAAGGCTATCAACTTTAAAATCATTTAAGACCAAAGAAGCATTATCTATCAAAGTTAAAGAAACGTTATCAAAATTAACGTTAATGAAACGGTCGTCCAAGACCAACTTTGGTCAAATTCAAAGTTATAAAAAGATAAGTTATTTTGATAGCCATTCAATATTAATAAAATATTATTATTTAAAGTTATTATAATGTACCATTACACACATTAAAATATATTCAAATTGATTGTATAATAAATACCTATTAACATAATATTAAAAGAATGAATCTAAACATCAACTTGAATATTTCTTTTTGAGTTATTAAAATTATTTTTCATAACTCAAAAAGAATATTATAATGAAATAAAAAACAATTCGCTGGGTTTCACAAATAAGCATAATGCGTCGAATCTGGTGTCTCTTGGACTATGAACCAGACCTAGATAAAATAAGAATAAACTTACAGAACAATTGGTGAAGTTTAAAACTTCTATGAACCAAGAATTCTTTTGTAAATTTAGTGTCTTATCTATCACATTATACTCGCACAAATGTTTGACGCGGTTTTGCGCTAATAGGCCATGCGCGCGCCTGGTTTTCATGAGTGCTCTAGAAATTTCGCCACAAATTTCATAGGAGCGGCCCCACTCCACACTCATATAGGTCCATCCATCAAGTGTATTCTGCAGTACAATACACCACCTACAAAAGGCTATGGATTAGTGGATTAAGAGTTTAATAACTCAACCTCACATTCCTTGCAGCCTTGCACTATATACACACACACACCATAAGAAGAGACATAATTTGATAGTGCATATTTGATCAACTAATGACTTGTTATTACCCATATGAACCTACTTCATAGGATCTCCAATCATATAGGTTGGGTTACCATCATTGTTGATAAATCTCAAATTGGCAAAAGTCTCAACCCCTCGATGTTTCACTATAAGTCAAAGGATCGGCCAAATCCTCTTTTGACTACACATAATATGTATAAAAAATTCTCATCTCTAAGCAATTGCTTTATGACATTATATCTTAAAAAATATGTCTACTTTTCCCATCGAAAGATTTATTTTCTTACAATGGCTATTGCACCTTGGCAATCCCAATTCATCGACACAAAATATTGTCGGTTTAATTCCTAGTGGAATACACGCCAAGAGATTGCTTAATCAGCTTCACTGCCAGACAATTTTAATATCATAACACCCACCAAAGGTGATCACACAACAACTAGCTAGTTTTTTTCCTCATCTGAATCAGAGAGTCAATATCATCACTGTATCTTTCTAATACAGTGGAAAATCCTCATACAAAATACTAACTTATAGTATTTCTCAAATAAAGTATAAAATCATCTCAAATGAAATAAAACTTGACTTCTGTACAAGTGCCTTTTGTAACATCTTTCAACACATAAGAATTTAGTTTTCTTTTTGGTATCTTCCATACTATAATACCAAAGTAAAAAATTTTAAATATAGAAGCAACTTTAACTTCGACAGAAATATCTCAAATCAGTAGGAGACGGGTCATAATTCAATAATTTCTTCACCCAAATGACTAAGAGACCCGAAGAAACATAACTCTTTAAAGCCAAAAATATAAAATATTTTTGATCTTCCAATTCAAATTTTTGCCACAAAAAATCTCAATTTTGTAAGGCTATATTATGACATTAATAAATAATTTTTAGCACCTTTTTCTTTCTTAGGATCAGGCTATATAACTCTAGACATCACGGTCCCCCACATTTTAGAAAATTTCAGGTTAAGGAGATAACTTTTTCATAAGTCATAAAAAATTCTACTTTACAAATAACAAGCTAATAATATAGCTTCGCCCGAAGATTTTCAATTACACGAGTAGAATTAACCCGTCCAAGAGATAGAAATTTATCTTTAAAAAAGAAAATTTCAAAGCACATATGTCTGATAAACGTTTGGATAAATATTGTTCATGTGATTTCAAAGAAAATAAAAATACTACAATTGAAAATTTGTCAAACTTGACATAGCAAATTTCGTCAACTTTTGCTATTGAAGAGATTTATTCATTAACCCACTTTTTTTTTTATTTAGGTTAGTGAAAAATCACTTAAACGCATGTACATCAAATGCACATAACATGGTAAAACAAACCAAACTCACTCCAAATTTTATAGTATGTTGCACACAAAAAACAAGACAAGAGAAAAAGGTTAAGGTTACTATCTTTAAAATCCAGTAGAATCCTTTGAACATTTGTGAGAAACATGTAAGTTAGGGAGCAATAATACCTTGAAGTTCACCACTATAATGCTCATTGACTTGATTGACATATTGCAACCAACAAAAATAATTTGAATACAGAGTGATATTCTCCATGAGACCATTGTGCAAACTTGAATTGTAGGTCTCATTTTCAGAATTAGAACAATAACTTGGACATCGTCAAATTTGATTCTCCATAATAAACAAAATGAAAATATCCTTAAGATTGTTGGAAAAATGTGATGAATATGGAGAATAAAAGATTTGGCTTGAGGCGTGTTAAGGACACTGTCCTTAAGGATATTTCGCCTACACCGGGATGAATAAAGTTAGGCGTATCCCCCAGGATTCAACAAGCTCTTCTAGTATAACTAGGAGCAGAAACAACAAAGATTAACAAAATTAAACCCAGCATAAAAGAAGAGAAAGAAAAGTTTTTACTTTTTCACTTCACCAAAACGAACACCAACATATACTTATATATAGATAATATTTATATGTAGTCCAAAAGGGAGATGGACATCTCATAGGTAATGAAGAACGTTAATCTCCATTAAGGAGTCAAATGCCAAAATTTCAAATTCATTTAGAGCCTGTTTGGAAAGCCACCTTGAAATTGGATTTGGGTGTAATTGGGTGTAATTACACAGTTTGGCATGTTTGTTTGGCCAAGTAATTACTTGGTCAGTGATCACGCCCAACTATGCCTTATAAAAAGGACAATGCGGACGTTGCAAATATAACCTGAGTATTGTGTCCAGAGTCGAATTCACAGAGAATTAACCTATCAATTACTATCTTTAGACCTATTAAACTCTTTAGAATCAATTTTCCGAACGTTGAGAATCACAGTTGATGGTGTTTTTAATAACTAAGACTAACAGTAACTAATAGCTGCAAATTAAAGATGCTAAGTTGTAAACAATAATGAGAAAGCGCTAAGGTACTGATTTCCCCTATTGATGGAATTCCTTCTGTTTATGTTTCATACAAATTCACCAACACGTTCTATCAATCATGAACGCTCTTCTTACCGTAAATCTCTCCCGAATAATCACAGCAATTTACTAATTACACTCTCCCGAGATACACTAGCTAGCTTTATTTATCACAGTTCACTTAAGATTGCACCCAAGGCTTTGTTATTCCTAATCCCGCCTTTAAACCCGCAGTTATAGATCCCTCTTATACTTTGGAAGTTGTGTTGTTCAATATTCACCTAAATATGCACTCTCTCCCGAGTTATGCACACTAAATAGGCACAGCTAATTGAGGATCATGTCAATTAACTACAACAAACACGTAGTTGAACAAATAGAAATTAAATTGGCAAACTGTATTCACATAAACAAGAAGTTCATCCCTCAATAGGTTCCATCAAAATCCTAGACAAAAGATTTAGCTGCTCATGACTATGGGTAAATAAACTAGAACAATATTCATAATCATACTTGCAAGAAAAATTAAAGAAGAAGAAGATATGATATTTTTGGTGATCTCTCACAATTGTTTTGCTTGTTAAAATATTCTCCAATACAATCCTTGCCTCCTTTGGGCGAAGTCTAGTATTTAAAATAGGGTTTCGGGCTAAAAATCCCGTATTTTGCACTTAAGTCCCTGAACTTTTCCGCCTCTGCCGCGGTCGCGGTCAAACCGCGGCCACACACCTTCTCTGAATCTCAACTTATCCGCGACAGTCTTCTACCGCGGTTCTGCCGCGGTCGCGGTGGAACCGCGGCAGTCCTTCTTCAGGCCTGGCTTGAGCTGCTTCGCTTGGTTCACTTGGCAAAATTTTACGATTGGCCTCTTTTTCTCCATATTTGATCCCAAAAGTACTCCATAGCCTTTTCTTATCATATATCACCTGCAAAGCATGAAAAGCACTAATCAGAGTATTTTGTTATCACTTTTATCATCAAAACTATACAAGAAGGTGGTTCTTTAGGGCCTAATTATAGTTAAATTCACCTATTATCAACACCTCACACTTAAACCTTTGCTCGTCCTCGAGCAAGTTAAACCACACTTCTAGGCCTAACCGTTGGATGCATTGCCCCAAGTTTATGCCACACCCGCCATTATGAAAGAATAACCTAAGCAGTGCAACAGTCACACTCAAATGCAGACTCTAACGCCATGACACACTCGTGCTCACTCTAGTTACTCTAACAGAGGTGAAAACTCACTTTTTCTTCCTGAGTCACATGCCCTCACATCACAAATCTGAGAGAAGTTCCACACACATAAAATTAAGCAANTTAAAATAGGGTTTTGGGCTAAAAATCCCGTATTTTGCACTTAAGTCCCTGAACTTTTCCGCCTCTGCCGCGGTCGCGGTCAAACCGCGGCCACACACCTTCTCTGAATCTCAACTTATCCGCGACAGTCTTCTACCGCGGTTCTGCCGCGGTCGCGGTGGAACCGCGGCAGTCCTTCTTCAGGCCTGGCTTGAGCTGCTTCGCTTGGTTCACTTGGCAAAATTTTACGATTGGCCTTCTTTTTCTCCATATTTGACTACCCAAAAGTACTCCATAGCCTTCTCTTATCATATATCACCTGCAAAGCATGAAAAACACTAATCAGAGTATTTTGTTATCACTTTTATCATCAAAACTATACAAGAAGGTGGTTCTTTAGGGCCTAATTATAGTTAAATTCACCTATTATCAGTCAGCATGGAATTGGAGGTAATTGGAGGGGTGTAA
Organism: Nicotiana attenuata; assembly: GCF_001879085.1. Taxonomy (NCBI): domain Eukaryota; kingdom Viridiplantae; phylum Streptophyta; class Magnoliopsida; order Solanales; family Solanaceae; genus Nicotiana; species Nicotiana attenuata. Next base: position 584,267 of record NW_017670543.1, read on the forward strand.
TTACACTCTCCAATTCTCAAGGGGGAGGTGAGAATTGGTGGTAGTTACACTGTGTAATTACAAGGTCGCATTTTAGTTTTTTCCTTTTTATTTTTATTTTTATTTATTTTCTTTATAACTTTNTATAACTTTTTATTTTTATTATTTTTATTTTTTAATTTTATTTTTACTTTTTAATTCTTTTGAAATTTTAAAATATATTTTCTTTGTATATTATTTATCTTTTATTTCTCTATCTTTACTTCTTGTGATTCCATGTAATTGCTTATATTTTATTTTTTATTTATTTTATTATTCTATTTTTTGAAACTNTGACTAACCTCCCTAAGCACTTTTAATACAAACTTCCCTTTGTTTCAATTTCCATGTTCAGCCCAATTGTTCTTCCACATTTTGTTTCATAGTTGCCCCCCACTTTTCTTTAGGTGCACTGGCCTTTTTCTCTTTTCTTTTCTTTTCTCTTTTTTTTTAACAGTCATTGCACCATTCAAGTATTTCTTTCCTGATTCCCCTTTTTCCACTCCCCTACTACCCCACACTTTGAATTTTGTATGTTCTTTAATAATTCAAGTGCTTCTAGGAGGTACAGGATCAAGCAGTCAAACTACTCAAACACAGGGATGTAGGTTATTATAGGGTTATCAAAGAACAAGCTTCAAGCTCAAAGGGGTTAACTATGGCAATATGTACAGGTGGATTCACAATTATACAGGCTATACAAAGAAATGCCTTAATCATCTCTAAAACCAAACAGCTTCTATTTCGCTTTGCAAACACACAGGGCAAGTTCTAGGTATCGCATGCAAGCACAGAATGCAAGTAATAGCTCACACACACTTGGCATGTAACTCATTACGAATCAGTTTATCAACACACTCATACGAGCGTTCAAGCAAGACAAGATGTGCAAAATTAAGGCATCAAAGTATGAGTCTACAAACGAGCCTAGACGTCGAACCCTCAGTTCGTTTTTGTTATTCTCAGGTGTGTACATCTAGGGTTGCATTCTAGCCTTCACCCATCTTGGTCCTAAAACTACAAAAGAAAAATCTACCTAACCCGGTTCAAGAAAAGCCCTTGGAAAAGAATCGTGGTCAAAAGAAAAATCAAGGGAGAATTACTACACTACCTAAAAAAATAAAATAAAATAAAGAAAAATCTACCTGGACTACTTCCCTCAAGAGTACTGTCCAAGTGGTCCGTCCTCAGGAAGAGTCCTCTACAAATTCTTTTTTTTTATATCTGACTTTGACCCTCAAGAGACCCGTCGACAAGTGTCTGTCGTTGGGCCAAGTCAGTTACTTCTAATGTGAGTACAGTCAATTATACACAACAACATCAATCTAATATTACAAAATACTCAATGTCTATATACACTACAATACACTACCAGAGCAAGTCTCCCACCCCACACTTAAGATTATGGCATGTCCCCATGTCATATCAAAAATAAAGAACAGAAGGGTAGGAAGACTTCCCTGAGCATCAATCGGAGTCTGAGACGGTGCTGGGGTCAACATGGCAAGCTCTCCCCAAAGCACGGAACCACGCCATAATCCGGCTCTCAGACCTGGCATGCCGCTGAGACATGGCATCCATACGCGTGTGTAGGCCATCCACCGTGGTGCGAAGATCTACGATCTCTTCCTCCATGGAACGCAACATAGGTCGGGTGGACTGGGATCTAGAGAAGCCTGCCCCAGTATGGTGTTGCCGAGAGGGTCCGGCTCTGTCATAGGATCTCCTGGATGGTGTTGGGGCTTTATCCTCATCATCGAGCTGAATGGTGGCAGGTGCATCTCGGCCCACTTTGATGCCTGCCGCTTTGAATGGTGCTTTAGCGGGTAAGGCTCCATCAGTAGGATTGGTGGGAACATTTTTCAGCAAGCACAACCTCGTCACCAATGAAGGGAAGTAGAATCCCTTTGAACCTATATCTTCCTGAAAACTCTACCAAAATTAGGGAGTGAATTGTGCACTTCTGTCGAAAATAATAGACATTGCCGAGCCATGCAATCATACAATTTTCTTTATATAAATAGTTGCATACTCATAAGTTGTGTAAGTTGCCTTAACAGGTAAAAACTAAGCTGATTTTGTTAACCTATCAACAATGATTCAAATTGAGTCGTCCTTCTTGAGTGTTCTGGGTAGGCCAACCATGACGTCTATATTTATTCTTTTCCATTTCCACTCTAGTATTCTATTAGCTGCTCTAAACCGTCTGGTCTCTAATGTTCAACCTTCACTTACTGACAATTAAGACAGCGAGACACACAGTATGTAATTTTTTTTCCATGTTATTCCACCAGTAGACATTCCTCAAGTCATGATACATCTTACTAGAACCTGGGTGCATTATATNATGGCACCAAACAGGATCCCCCATTTATTTCTTTCTTACAACTATGCCAAGCCCCCAACTAGTAAGGTGCTCAAGGTTAACAACCCCCACAATGGCCCCACAATAGTACTAACTCACAATTTTTGGCACACAACACCCCACACATGCTCCTTCAAGTGGTTTATGCCAAATACAACACCGCCACAACCTAAGGGGGGCACAAAGTGCTCCAACATATCACAACAAACCTCCAATTTTCGGCCAAACAAGCCCCTCCACCAAACTACATCACACAAATTATTTATAGGCCTCCAAATCATCTAAATAACCCCTACAATTGAAGCACAATGAAGACCCACACATTTAAGCCTCACACAAGTCCACAAGAAGCAAATACAACAATAAAAACAGAAAAAGAAGCAAAGATTTAACAAAAATTAACAGTATTCCTACCTAGGGTTTAATCAATCTAATGTAGGCTACATTACACTAATTAAGATGAAGAATTAGAGAAGGAAGAAGAAAAAATAACTTACTTGAATGAAGGAGGGAAGGGGTGGGTAGTGGTGATGGAGCTTTGAAGAAGATGACAATGAAGGATAAAGATGGGGGAGTGAGATTTTGAGAGAAAGAGGAGAAGAGGAGAGAATTTGGGTTTGGGGGGAGGGTTTGTTTTTGTTGCTGCTGCTGATGGGAGGGGAATACGGGTTTGGGGTGGGTGAGGGATTAGATAAAAGGGGGGAAAAAGAAAAATGAAAAAAAAAAAAATCTCGTACCTGGGCCCGACGTGGTCTGCCGCGGTTCTACCGCGTTTACGGTGGAAACGCGGTAGACGAGGTTCAGAGAGGGATTCCCACCGCGGTTTGACCGCATTTACGGTAGAAACGCGATGACAAAACTTCAGAGGGGTTAGCTAACCGCGGTTTCACCGCGGTTACGGTGGTGCCGCGGTCTGGGCAGTATTCTGAACCTTCGTTTTTTTTTATATATAATGTGTTACACTTACAACAATGTCGTGGGTTGCCTCCCACGCAGCGCCTGATTTAACGTCGCGGCATGACGCAGGATGAGCGCATTTAAGGCTCGCTCGACCTCTGTGGTTCAGTCAGGTGCAGCTCCGACACTTCCTTTGGCTCGCTCATACCCACATATGGCTTCAATCTTTGACCATTGACTCTAAATGTACGAGAGTCATTCTCTGTGGCAATTTCAACAGCCCCTGAAGGGAAAACTTCAACTACTCGAAATGGTCCAGACCATCGTGACTTAAGTTTACCTGGGAACAGACGTAGTCTTGAGTTGTAGAGCAATACCATGTCCCCGGATTTGAAATTCCTCTCAACAATGTTCTGGTCGTGCAGCCTCTTCATTCTCTCCTTGTATAACTTTGTGCTCTCGAAAGCAAGATGTCTGAACTCCTCGAGCTCATGCAATTCAGTGATTCTTGTTGTGCCCGTAGCTTCCATATCCAAGTTCAGTTGTTTCAATGCCCACCACGCTTTATGTTCAAGTTCCACTGGCAGATGGCAGGACTTCCCAAACACCAACTTGTATGGTGACATACCAATTGGTGTCTTGAAAGCAGTTCTGTAAGCCCAGAGTACATCATCTAGCTTCCTCGCCCAATCAGTTCTTGTGGCGTTCACAGTTTTGGTTAAAACACTCTTGATTTCTCTATTGAACACTTCAACAGACGTCAAACACTTCCACCTCTTGAATTGGGTTCATGGGCATCTCGTGGCGCCGGGAAATGTTCCCGGTGCGCTGACATTCATTGCATCCCTTCACCCATAAGTGATCATCTTTAAACACTGTTGGCCAGAAGAATCCAGCCTCTAGCACCTTTGCCGCTGTCCTGACCCCTCCAAAGTGTCCACCATACGCCGATGCGTGACAAGCCTGCAAAACAGAAGATTGCTCTATCTCGGGGACGCATCTCCGGATCATATTATCAAGGCATATTCTAAACAGATAAGGCTCGTCCTAGTAATATTGGCGGCTTTCACGATAAAACCTTTTCCTTTGGACCGATGAAAGGTCGTGAGGAACTATACCACTGGCCAAGTAATTAGCAAAGTCTGCATACCATGGCGCTTCCTGAAGAGTGGTGGCGAGCAGCTGCTCGTCTGGAAAAGTTTCCAGAATTTCCTCAACCTTAACTGCCTTTACAGCTCCCTCAAGTCGTGATAGATGATCAGTGACTTGATTCTCAGTGCCCTTACGGTCACGAATTTCAAGATCGAATTCTTGCAGTAGCAACACCCAACGAATCAGGCGTGGCTTAGATTCTTTCTTTTCAATTAAGTACCTGAGAGCTGCATGGTCAGTATATACAATTACCTTGGACCCTATCAGGCAGGATCGGAATTTGTCGAACGCGAACACCACAGCTAACATCTCCTTCTCAGTCACAGTGTAGTTCAACTGGGCGCCACTCAATGTTCTACTAGCATAATAGATTGGGTGCATTAGTTTGTCTTTCCGCTGGCCCAACACTGCCCCCACTGCGTAGTCACTGGCATCACACATTAGTTCGAACGGTTGCTCCCAGTTGGGGGCAACAATGATGGGTGCTGTGACCAGTCTCTTTTTTAAATCCTCAAATGCTACCCTGCAATCATCAGAAAACAAAAACGGGTGATCTTTTTCTAACAACTTACAGAGAGGGTTGGCAATTTTGGAGAAGTCTTTTATGAATCTCCCGTAAAAACCGTCATGCCCAAGGAAGCTTCTGATTGCTTTGACTGAGGTTGGGGGAGGCAGCTTTACTATTACATCCACTTTCGCACGATCCACCTCAATTCCCTTGCTTGACACCCGGTGCCCCAAGACTATGCCTTCTTGTACCATGAAGTGGCACTTCTCCCAGTTCAGAACCAAGTTAGTCTCGATGCACCGTTTCAGCACCCGCGTCAGATTTATCAGGCACTCATCAAATGAATTCCCCACCACTGAGAAGTCATCCATGAACACCTCCATTATGTCCTCTACCATGTCAGTGAATATGGCCATCATGCACCGTTAGAATGTGGCAGGTGCATTGCATAGGCCAATTGGCATCCGTCTAAAGGCATAAATGCCATACGGGCAGGTGAAGGAGGTCTTCTCTCTGTCCTCCGGTGCAATGGAGATCTGATTGTACCCTGAGTACCCATCTAGGAAACAGAAGTGTGACCTCCCTGCCAGTCTGTCCAACATATGATCAATGAAGAGAAGTGGGAAGTGGTCTTTCCGGAACAAACTTAGACGAGAATTGAATAAGAGCACCAAATCCCCCACCTTGAACTCCTTGCCCCGAGTGTATTTTTCATGAAGATATTTCATTTTATCCTTATACAGGGACGAACTAGAGTAGGCATGGAACCTAAATTCATCAAGCTCATTGAGTTGCTCCACTCGAAGATTAACAGCTATATCCCAATCAAGATTCAACTTCTTCAAGGACCACATGGCCTTATGCTCCAACTCCACTGGTAGATGACATGCTTTCCCAAACACCAACCGGTACGGTGACATACCAATCGGGGTCTTGTAAGCGGTCCGGTAAGCCCATAGAGCATCATCTAACTTTTTAGACCAATCGGTCCTATTGGCATTGACAGTTTTGGACAAAATGTTCTTGATCTCCCTGTTAGACACTTCAACCTGGCCACTTGCTTGAGGATGATAAGGCGTAGAGACGTTGTAGTTGACACCATACTTGGAAAGCAAGGCATCAAAGGCTCTATTAAGAAAATGCGATCCTCCATCACTAATGATTGCCCGAGGTGTACCAAACCTTGTAAAAATGCTCTTCTTCAGAAATGCCACCACACTCCTAGCTTCATTGTTGGGCAAGGCCACGGCCTCAACCCATTTTGACACATAATCAACCGCTACAAGAATGTAATTGTTACCACACGAGCTAACAAAAAGGCCCATAAAATCGATACCCCATACATCAAAGATATCAACTTCAAGAATAGTGTTTAGAGGCATCTCATCTTTCTTGGAAATCCCGCCTGCTCGTTGACATTGATCACATCTTTTTACTAGAACACTTGCATCTTTGAACAAGGTTGGTCAATAAAAATGACAACTCAAAACTTTCGAAGCCATCCTCACCCCTCCATGATGGCCACCATAGGGGGAGGAATGACAAGCCTCCAGGATGCTAAATTGCTCCTCCTCAGGTACACACCTCCGGATCACTCCGTCGGTGAAAATCTTGAAAGAGTATGGCTCGTCCCAATAGAAGTCCAGACTATCCCGTTTGAGCTTCTTCCTTTGGTTAGAAAAGAGCTCACACGGAATGATGCCAGTCACAAGGAAATTAGCGATGTCCGCAAACCATGGCATATCACACATCGACACAGAAAGTAGTTGCTCATCGGGGAATGTATCATTGATCTCTAAGCCATCACACGGCCTTCCTTCCTCCTCCAAGCGGGACAAATGATCCGCCACTTGGTTCTCACTACCTTTCCGGTCCACTATCTCCAAATCAAACTCTTGAAGAAGTAACACCCATCGCATCAACCTTGCCTTGGAGTCTTTCTTTGTCATCAAATACCTAAGGGCGGCATGATCGGTGTGCACTATGACTTTGGCTCCCATAAGATATGGCCAAAATTTTTCTATGGCGAACACAATAGCCAACAATTCCTTCCATAGTCTTGCTTGCATAGTACACGGGACGAAACATTTTGTTCACTCTTTGACCCAACACTCCCCCAACTGCAACATCACTTGCATCGCACATGAGCTCGAAAGGCAAACCCCAATTGGGTGCGGTAATGATCAGGGTGGTGGTCAACTTATGCTTAAGGAGTTCAAAAGCTTCCATACATCTCTCATCAAACACAAACTTAGCATCTTTCTCTAGCAACTTGCAAAGATGATTCACTACCTTCGAAAAATCCTTGATAAACCGCCGGTAGAACCCCGCATGCCCAAGAAAACTCCTTAGCCCTTTTATAGAAGTGGGGGGAAGAAGCCTTGAAATCACTTCTATCTTGGCTTTGTCTACTTCAATCCCATGCTTTGAAATTTTATGGCCCAACACTATGCCCTCTTCAACCATCAAGTGGCATTTTCCCCAATTTAGCACTAGATTGGTGTCTTCACACCGGGCCAAAACTCTATCCAAATTTCCCAAACACTCTTCAAATGAATCACCAACCACACTAAAATCATCCATAAAGACCTCCAAAATGTCTTCCACCATACCGGTGAAAATAGCCATCATGCATCGTTGGAAGGTCGCCGGAGCATTGCACAACCCGAACGACATCCGAGAGAAAGAAAATGTGCCATATGGGCAAGTGAATGTGGTCTTCTCTTGGTCCTCCGGAGAAATTAAGATTTTATTATAATCCGAATATCCATCCAAAAAGCAATAAAAGGCACGCCCCGCAAGGCGATCAAGCATTTGGTCAAGGAATGGTAACGGAAAATGATCCTTGCGGGTCACTTTATTTAGCTTCCGGTAGTCCATGCAAACCCTCCACCCGGTAATTGTCCGAGTGGGAATAAGTTCATTGTTGCCATTTGTCCCCACAGTCATCCCACCCTTCTTCGGCACACATTGCACCGGAGAAGTCCACGAGCTATCCGAGATTGGATACACCACACCTGCATCTAGTCACTTGATCACTTCTTTCTTCACCACTTCTTGCATTGCCTCATTGAGCCTCCTTTGATGTACCAAGGAGGGCTTTGCATCATCCTCCAAAATATTTTGTGCATGCAAAATGCGGGGCTTATTCCCGGAATGTCGGCTAGAGTCCATCCAATTGCCCTTTTTCGCCTTTGAAGCACCTCCAGAGTGGCCTCAACCTGCATGTTAGTAAGGCAAGAAGAAAGAATAACTGGTAAAGTTGAATTAGAGCCCAAGAATTCGTACCTGAGGTATAGAGGTAGTGGCTTCAACTCCAACACCGGTGGCTCCTCAATTGATGGTTTGGTTGGTGGAGTTTTCCGATTTTCAAGATCCAAAGACAATTTTCTAGGCTCATAGGAATAAAAGCCCATCCCATGTAGAGCATTGACACACTCCACTCTGCTTGCATCATCATTGTCATCAAGATTTCATAGCACGGCCTCAAGGGGATCCTCAACATTAATCATTGCACTTGAGTCATCAACTATCACCGCCGTGACTAAATCCACAAATAAGCACACTTCGGTACAATTAGGCTGCTTCATTGATTTGCACACATGAAAGACTACCTTTTCATCACCCACCCTGAAAGTGAGTTCCCCTGCTTCCACATCCACAAGAGCCTTCCCCGTAGCAAGGACTCCCTAATATGATCGGGACCTCATAGTTGACCTCACAATCCAAAATCACAAAATCAGCTGGCAAGATAAATTTGTCCACCCGGACAAGCACATCATCAACTATACCCAATGGTCGCTTCCTTGATCTTTCTGCCATTTGTAGTCGCATGGAAGTTGGCCTCGGAGGCCCAATAACCAAAGTCTTAAAAACTGAGAAGGGCATTAAATTGATGTTTGCCCCAAGATCACATAAAGCTTTGGCAAAGTCTGCACTACCAATAGTGTAGGGGATAGTGAAAGCACCGGAATCCTCTAATTTCGGGGCCATTGAATGTACTATGGCACTAACTTGGTGGGTCATCTTGATAGTTTCACAGTCCATTGATCTTTTCTTTGTAACCAAATCTTTCATGAATTTAGCATAACAGGCATTTACTCCAAAGCCTCCACCAAAGGCACGTTGATGGATAAGCTCTTCATCATGTTAATGCTTTTTGAATCGATTCTCACTTTTCTGCTTGGCTAGCCTCTGAGGATAGGGGGGAGGTGGCCTAGGTAAAGGTGCCTTGGCTTTTGGCATAACTGGCTCCGACATGTCAATTACGTGCTCCCTAGACGGGTTTACGGCCTCTTGAGTTTCCACCTCGGTTTCATTAATGTAAATCCTCACTTCATTGTTCACATTGTTATCAACCACATCTTCAAATACCAAAGGAACCGCATCTTCTTGCAACTCAACATCATCATCAACAACTTGCTTTTGTTTCGAGGCATTGACATGACTGCCTCTCCCACTTCGAGTTGTAACCGCCATGACATGGTTGTTCCCAACCTTTGGGTTCACTACCGTATCACTTGGTAGGGCACCCTTCGGGCGAGTATTCAATGATTGAGAGATTTGGCCTAATTGCACCTCCAAATTTCTGTAGAGTATTGTGGGAAGCCAACTGTGCATCCGAATCCGCATTCTTCTTCATCATCTGTTCGAACATCATTTCGATTCTACCCATATCATTACCCGAAGAGCTAGGACCTTGAGAAGGGAAAGGGGGTGGATTGTTCGGTTGTTGGTACATTGGGGGCCTTTGAAAGCCTCTGGTTTCCTTGATTTCCATTATTCCATCCACCTTGATTATCGTTGCCACCCCAATTGTTGTTATTACCATTCCAATTCCCTTGGTTGCCTTGATTGCCCCAGTTGTTATTTTGGTTGTTGTTCCCCAATTACCACTGTTTTGTTGTTGATTGCCCCAATTACCACTGCTTTATTATTGATTGCCCCAATTACCTTGAGGTCTCCACTGTTGTTGGTTTGAAGAGTTGCCCCGTTGGCCTTGAAATTGTTCACATATTGTACCTCTTCATTTTGCTCATCATAGCCATATTTGAAACCCATCACAATCATCAGCAAATTCCTCAGAATTCCCTTGGTTTTGTTGCCTTCTTTGCCTTCTCTTGTTGGTAAGCAGAGTAACACCTTCCATAGCATTCACTGGCGAGGGTTTTGGACTTGTTGCAACTGTGCCTTAGCCAATTGGTTCGTAGTAGTTGTCAACTCCGCTATAGCTTGACCATGGTCGTGTAATTCCTTATGCAAATGAATAACCGTAGGGTCACCTTGAGGAACATTGGCTCTACTTTGCCTTGCGGAGGATGTATCCGCCATCTCATCAAGAATCTCACAAGCTTCGTCATAAGGCAACTTCATGAAATTATCCATAGCCAATTGATTGACTATGCATTGATTTGTAGTATTGATGCCCCGATAGAAGGTTTGTTGTATCATCGCCTCCGTCATATCATTGTTGGGGCATTCCTTCACCATCGTTCTAAATCGCTCCCAAATCTCATGCAAAGGTTCCGTGGGCTCTTGCTTGAAAGCCAATATCTCATCTCGAAGTGCCGCCATGTGCCCGGGTGAGAAAAATTTAGCAATAAACTTATCTGCCAACTCATCCCAAGTTGTGATGGAACGGTTGGGGAGTCTCTCTAGCCAATCCAGTGCTTTCCCCCGAAGTGAGAATGGGAAAAGCCTCAACCTAAGAGCATCCTCGGACACATTCGTCTGCTTGCTACCCCAACATGTATCCACGAACCCGTTGAGATGCTTGTA
>NW_017670544.1:0-17458 GCF_001879085.1 Nicotiana attenuata
GAGTAGATTTATAGTATGGGTGGACTCGTGAGAGTACAAGGGTTCTGAAAATGTTAATTTCATCCGATTCCGAGACGTTGACCTGAGGGGCATTTTGGTCATTTTACCTAATTTCGCGTTTTAGCTTTGAATTAAATCGTAGAATCAGTTGCTTGGGATGTTATTTACGATATGTACTTGAGTTTAATAGATTTGGGTCATTCGGAGTCGGATACTCGTGGAAAATGTGTGGTTTCGAGTTGATTTTGGAGCCGGTTCGAGGTAAGTGGCTTGCCTAACCTTGTGTGGGGGACCTTCTTCCCTTAGGATATGATACTTGGTTATTGAATGCCTTGTACGTGAGGTGACGAGCGCGTACTTGAGCTAATTGTTGAAAAATCCGGTTTTACTTTAAGTACTTAAACAGAGTTCCTTCCTTACTTGCTTTATTCTACATGCAAAATATATCTTGTGTTAGTTTAGAAGAGCATAATTAAATGAATTAATTGCCTATTTGCTTAAACTGCCTTAATTGCATTATGTGAAGCATGTTAGGCTAGAATTTACTGTTTACTCACTAGGGACTTAGTTTTTATTTTGATGTCCTTGAGCTGTTGTTGTGTGTTTTTAAATTGGGAGTGTGGGACGGCATCCCGGGAGATCCTCTGTGCGTAATTATGGTCTGGATTGAGGTGCGGGATACCAAGAGATCTCCTGCACGTGTATTGAGGATACCAAGAGATCCTCGGGATACCAAGAGATCCTCGGGATACCAAGAGATCCCTGGCATATGTATTGAGGATACCAAGAGATCCCGATTATTTATCTTGCTGTGAAGGGGTATTTCCTTGTAGTTGCTTTTATCTATGTTTCCGTTATTGCACTATTATTATACTGTGTAGATCTTTATTATCGATTCTCAGTTTTACTGCTTATGGTCCAGTCGTTCATTATGTATATGTATATTTATCTCAGTAGGGCCCTGACCTTCCTCGTCACTACCCAACCGACGTTAGGCTTGGCACTTACTAAGTACCGCTGTGGTGTACTCATGCCCCTTCTGCGCATGTTTTTCATGTGCAGATCCAGGTACCTTCACCCAGGCGTATCACCCTCGAGGCGGAGAGATTTAGCAGAGACTTCGAGGTACATCTGTCGCGTCCGCGGACCAAGGAGTCTCTATCTTATTCTAGCTTTAGTAGATATCCTTCCTTCCTTACTGTTGTTTTAGACATTCTGGAGTTAGAGCAATGTATTCATTCTGTTAGCTTGTGTTCCCGTGAGTTTCCGGGTTTTGGGATGATATTGATGACTTCCATGTTATGGAATTGTATATGCCAAGTGGCATCTATACACCGTATTTTCTTTTCACTGTTCAAAGCTGAATTGTTATTTTCCGCAAGTTATTTTGTTTTCCGCATTTTAGGCTTACCTAGTTGTAGAGACTAGGCGCCATCACGACATGTTAACGGTGGGTGAACTGGGGTCGTGACAAGTTGGTATCAAAGCTCTAGGTTTATAGGAGTCACGGAACATAGGCCAGTTTATTAGAGTCTCGCTGATCGGTACGGAGACGTCTGTACTTATCTACGGGAGGCTATGTAACTGTTAGGAAAATTCCACTTCATTTGATTTCCTTGTTGTGCGAGATTCTTGGTATCACAACTAAACTTCTGTCTTTCTATTCTCTCACATATGGTGAGGACACGCGCTACCTGAGAGGATCAGGCCCCCGCGCCCCTTACTGCAGCCGTCAAAGGCCGGGGCCGGGCTAAAGGCCGAGGACGCGCTCGTGGTGCAGCCAGAGCACCCGCACGAGCTGCCGCCGAGGTACCACCAGCAGTACCAGCCTGAGTCCAGACACCCGATACGTCTGCCACTACTACTCCAGCACTCCAGGAGACTTTGGCACAGCTCATGAGTATGTACACCACTTTGGCTCAGGCAGGGTTGCTTCCCCTTGCTGCAGCCACATCCCAGGCCGGGGGAGGAGTACAGACTCCCGCCGCCCGCACTCCTGAGCAGCGAGTGTAGGTTGAGCAGGCCCCAGAGGTTATACCTTCGCCGCCTGCAGTACCAGTTCAGCCCGAGGATAGGGCAGCGACTTCAGAGGATGAGCAGCGGAGACTTGAGAGGTTCAAGAAGTATCATCCTCCGATATTCAGTGGGTTAGCATCAGAGGATGCCTTGGGATTTCTGGAGGAGTGCTACCATATTCTCCGCACTATGGGCATCTCAGGATCGAGCGGGGTTTCCTTCACTACTTTTCAACTTCGAGGAGTCGGCTATCAGTGGTGGCGTGCTTATGAGTTAGACAGTCCGGACGAGGCAGCTTCCCTGACTTGGGCTCAGTTTTCAGACATGTTCACGAGGGAGTATGTTCCCTAGAGTCTTAGGGACGCTTGGCGTGTGGAGTTTGAGCGATTGCGCCAGGGTACTATGACTGTCTCGGAGTATGCTATCCACTACATTGACTTGGCTAGACATGCCCCAGCTTTGGTTTCTTCAGTCTGCGAGAAGGTTCGCCTGTTCATTGAGGGGCTTATTCCCAACATCAGATCTAACATGTCTCGTGAGTTAGAGACGGATGTGTCTTATCAGCAGGCGGTGAGCATTGCTAGGAGGATTGAGGGTATGCATGCTAGGGACAGGGAGGAGAGGAAGGCCAAGAGGTCTCGAGAGTCGGGCCATTTTTCTGGTGCCCGTGCCTCAACTGCAGGTCGTCATGGTAGGGGTCATATGGGTCGCCCCGTTCATTCAGCTCTTCCAGCAGCCAGTGATATTCCAGCTCCACCTAGGCCTCAGGAGCCTTATTATGCATCTCCAGTCTCTAGTACGCCTCCTACACGGGGTGCTTCCAGTGGTCAGTCCAGGAGACCTGGCCCGCGCCAGTCACAACCGCCACGTCCTCCCAGAGCTTGTTTTGAGTATGGTGACACACGCCATGTGGTGAGGGATTTCCCCAGACTTGGGAGGGCTACACCCCCACAGACTCCTCAGCCACAGCAGGCCCCGCAGAGCTCTCAAGCTATGGTTCCAGCACCGGTTGCTACTCCACCGGCCCAGCCAGCCAGAGGTGGAGGTCAGGGAGGTAGAGGTCGCCCTCGAGGGGGAGGCCAGGACAAATATTATGCTCTTCCAGGACGTACTGAGGCCGCCGCCTCCAATTCTGTCATCACAGGTACCATCTTGGTTTGCCACAGAGATGCATCGGTTCTATTCGATCCAGGCTCCACATACTCTTATGTGTCTTCTTACTTTGCTCCGTATTTGGGGGTACCTCGGGATTCTTTGAGTTCCCCAGTTTATGTTTCTACTCCTGTGGGAGATTCTCTTGTTGTGGACCGCGTTTACCGGTCGTGTTTGGTTATTCTTGGTGGTTTTGAGACCAGGGCTGACTTATTATTACTCAGCATGGTTGATTTTGATATTATTTTGGGCATGGACTGGTTGTCGCCCCATTATGCTATTCTTGATTGTCACGCCAAAACCGTGACGCTGGCCATGCCAGGTGTACCACGTATTGAGTGGAGGGGTGCCTTAGGTCACACTCCCAGTAGAGTTATTTCTTTCCTTAAAGCTCAGCGTATGATTGAGAAAGGTTGTGATACGTACTTAGCTTATGTGAGAGATGCCAGTATGGATACTCCTTCTGTTGATTCAGTCCCAGTAGTACGGGATTTCCCCGATGTGTTTCCAGCTGATCTTCTGGGCATGCCACCTGATAGGGACATTGATTTTGGCATTGATCTATTGCCGGGCACTCAGCCCATTTCTATCCCTCCGTACCGTATGGCTCCTCCTGAGTTGAAGGAGTTGAAGGAGCAATTGCAGGAATTACTTGATAAGGGTTTTATTCGGCCTAGTGTATCACCTTGGGGTGCTCCTGTGTTATTTGTGAAGAAGAAGGATGGTTCTATGCGCATGTGTATTGATTATCTCCAGTTGAATAAGGTGACAGTGAAGAACCGCTATCTTTTGCCTCGTATTGATGATCTGTTTGACCAGCTTCAGGGCACACGGGTGTTTTCTAAGATTGATTCGCGCTCAGGGTACCATCAGTTGAAGATTCGGGAGCCAGATATCCCGAAGACTTCCTTCAGGACTCGGTATGGTCATTACGAGTTCCTTGTTATGTCATTTGGACTGACCAATGCCCCAGCAGCCTTCATGCATCTGATGCACAGTGTATTCCGGCCATATCTTGACTCTTTTGTCATTGTCTTTATTGATGATATTCTGGTATATTCTGGGAGTCGGGAAGATCACGAGCAGCACCTGAGGACAGTGCTTCAGACTCTGAGGGAAAAGAGATTATATGCAAAGTTTTCAAAATGTGAGTTTTGGTTGGATTCCGTGGCATTCTTGGGTCACGTGGTATTGAGTGAGGGCATTAGGGTGGATCCGAACAAGGTAGAGGCAGTGCAGAGTTGGCCCAAACCATCCTCAGCTACAGAGATTCGTAGTTTCCTTGGCTTGGCGGGCTACTACCGCCATTTTGTGGAGGGGTTTTCATCGATTGCAGCCCCTATGACTAGATTGACCCAGAAGGGTGCCCTTTTTCAGTGGACAGAGGAGTGTGAGGCGAGCTTTCAGAAGCTCAAGACAGCCTTGACTACAGCCCTAGTTTTGATATTACCTACCGGTTCGGGGTCTTATACTATCTATTGTGATGCCTCGAGAGTTGGCCTTGGAGCGGTATTGATGCAGGACGGTAGGGTGATTGCCTATGCGTCTAGATAGTTGAAGATACACAAGAAGAATTATCCTTTCCATGATCTTGAGTTAGCTGCCATTGTTCATGCCTTGAAGATTTGGCGTCATTACTTGTACGGGGTGCTATGTGAGATATATACTGATCACCGGACTTTGCAGCATCTGTTCAAGTAGAAGGACCTTAATTTGCGTTAGAGGAGATGGCTAGAGTTGCTAAAGGATTATGACATCGCTATCTTTTATCACCCGGGCAAGGCCAATGTGGTGACCGATGCTTTGAGCCGCCAGGCAGAGAGTTTGGGGAGTTTGGCTTATTTACCAGCAGCAGAGAGGCCTATGGCGATGGATGTTCAGGCCCTAGCCAGCCAGTTTGTGAGATTGGATCTTTCGGAGCCAGCCGGGTTCTAGCTTGTGTGGTCTCTCGGTCTTCCTTGTTTGACCATATCAGGGAGCGGCAGTATGATGACCCTCATTTGCTTGTCCTCAAGGACAAGGTGTTGCATGGCGATGCTCGAGATGTGGCCACGGTGATGACGGAGTATTGAGGATGCAGGGTCGAGTTTGTGTACCCAATGTTGATGGGCTTCGGGAGTTGATTTTAGAAGAGGCCCACAGTTCGCGGTATTCTATTCATCCGGGTGCCGCGAAGATTTATCAGGATATTAGGTAGCACTACTGGTGGAGGCGGATGAAGAAGGATATAGTTGGGTTTGTAGCTCGATGCCTTAATTGTCAGCAAGTAAAGTATGAGCACTAGAGACCGGGTGGATTGCTTCAGTAGATAGAGATTCCGGAGTGGAAGTGGGAGCGGATAACCATGGACTTCATATCTGGACTCCCACGGACTTTGAAGAAGTTCGATGCCATTTGGGTTATTGTGGATCGGCTGACCAAGTCCGCGCATTTCATCCCTGTGTGTACTACCTATTCCTCGGAGCGGTTGGCGGAGATTTATATCCGGGAGATTGTCCGTCTGCATGGTATTCCAGTTTCTATTATTTCAGACAAAGGTACTCAGTTCACATCGCAGTTCTGGAGAGCGGTACAACAGGAGTTGGGTACTCGGGTGGAGTTGAGCACAGCATTTCACCCTCAGACGGACGGACAGTCCGAGCGCACTATTCAGATTCTTGAGGATATGCTCCGTGCGTGCGTGATTGAGTTTGGAGGTTCTTGGGATCAGTTCTTGCCATTGGCGGAGTTTGCCTACAACAACAGCTATTAGTCTAGCATTCAGATGGCACCGTACGAGGCCTTATATGGTAGGCGATGTAGATCTCCGGTGGGTTGGTTTTAGTCGGGTGAGGCCCGATTATTGGGCACAGATTTGGTTCAGGATGCTTTGGAGAGAGTCAAGGTGATTCAGGATAGACTCTGTACAGCCCAGTCCAGACAGAAGAGTTACGCGGATCGGAAGGTTCGTGATGTTTCCTATATGGTTGGAGAGCGGGTTCTGCTTCGGGTCTCGCCTATGAAAGGCGTTATGAGATTTGGGAAGAAAGGGAAGTTGAGTCCGAGGTTTATTGGCCCTTTTGAGATATTGAGGCGAGTTGGGGAGGTTGCCTATGAGCTTGCCTTACCTCCCAGCCTGGTAGGGGTTCACCCGGTATTTCATGTTTCAACGCTTCGGAGGTATCACGGTGATCCGTCGTACGTGTTGGATTTCAGTTCTGTCAAGTTGGAGAAGGATCGATCCTATGTTGAGGAGACAGTGGCTATATTGGACAGGCAGGTCAGGAAGCTGAGGTCAAAGAACATTGCATCCGTGAAGGTTCAGTGGCGGGGTCAGCCGGTCGAGGAGGCGACCTAGGAGATCGAGCAGGATATCTGCAGCCAGTACCCTCATCTTTTCACTACTTCAGGTATGTTCTCTATGCTCGTTCGAGGACAAACGAATGTTGAAGTGTGGAAGGATGTAACGACCCGGCCGGTCGTTTTCGGAATTTACGCCCCGATCCCCTATTAACTATTTTCCCCAAGTTTATTTCTGCTATTTGATTTGCCGGGACGTTCGGTTTTGAGTTTCGGAGAGTCTTGGGACACTTAGTCCCTAAATAAGAGCTTAAGTGTTGGAAAATGATCCATAGTCAGAACAGTGTGAAGACGGCCTCGGAATGGAAATCCGATGGTTCTGTTAGCTCCGTTAGGTGATTTCGGGGTTGGGAGCGTGTTCGGAATGTGTTTTGGATGTTCGTAGCTGATTTAGGCTTGAAATGTCGAAGATTGAATTTTTGAAGTTTCCAGTCCAATAGGGAGATTTTGATCCGAGGGTCGGAATGGAATTCCGAAAGTTGCAGTAGCTGTGTCATGTCATTTGGGAGGTGTGTGTAAAATTTCAGGTCATTCGGACGAGGTTTGGTTAGGTTTTTGATCGAAAGCGTGTTTTGATAGAATTTGGAGTTCTTAGGCTTAAATCATTGGTTAATTCAAATTTCCGACGTTGTTTTAGGTGGTTTAAGGATTGGTGCAAGTTTGAATGATGTTATGGGATATGTCCGTAGGTTTGGTTGAGGTCTCGGGGGCCTCGGGTGTGTTTCGGATGCTCAATGGGGCATTTTGGAGTTGTTTTAAATTGCAGAAATCTGAGTCTAGCAGTTGCAGACTTTTTCTTCTTCACGATCGCGGCCCCTTTCTCGCGATCGCGTAGTGTAATCTTGGAGGAGGACCAGTTTCTTCTTCGCGTTCGCGTTCAATCCACTGCATTCGCGAAGCCCTGTCATTTCCTCCTTCGCGTTCGCAGCCAGCCCTCGCGTTCGCGTAGTGTTATTTAACGCTGAGGGCTGTGCCTATTTCTCTTCATCGCGTTCGCACGCCATGTCTCGCGTGCGCGTAGCTTTGCCAGTTCAAGCCTTCGCGTTCGTGTACTGTTCCTCGTGTTCGCGAAGAGCAATTTAGAAGCCCTCATTTTTCCTTCTTCGCGAACGCGTGACTTCCTCCGCGTTCGCGATTCATTAAATAACTGGGCAGATATAAACATTTCAAAATTCGAGGGTTTGCCATTTTTACCAAAACTCAAGTTTGAGAGCTTGGATTTGAGGGAGATTTG
This sequence comes from Nicotiana attenuata, assembly GCF_001879085.1. Classification (NCBI taxonomy): domain Eukaryota; kingdom Viridiplantae; phylum Streptophyta; class Magnoliopsida; order Solanales; family Solanaceae; genus Nicotiana; species Nicotiana attenuata. The sequence goes on from NW_017670544.1 coordinate 7,742, forward strand.
GAGAGTTTTTCAAGGGAAACAATTGGGTAACGATTCTAAACTCCTTTATGCTCATAACCCACTAATCTAATCATGAATTCCCCTTTTAATTTCGGACTTTTGATGAAAAATTTATGAAACTTCATAGGCCGAATTTTTGAGTTTTGAGTGGGTGTTTGAACTCCGATTTGAGAGATTTATATATGGGTGGACTCGTGAGAGTACGAGGGTTCTGAAAATGTTAACTTCATCCGATTCCAAGATGTTGGCCTGAGGGGCATTTTGGTCATTTTACCTAATTTCGCGTTTTAGCTTTGAATTAAATTGTAGAATCAGTTGCTTGGGATGTTATTTACGATATGTACTTGAATTTAATAGATTTGGGCCATTCGGAGTCGGATACTCGTGGAAAATGTGTGGTTTCGAGTTAATTTTGGAGCCGGTTCGAGGTAAGTGGCTTGTCTAACCTTGTGTGGGGGACCTTTTTCCCTTAGGATATGATACTTGGTTATTGAATGCCTTGTACGTGAGGTGACGAGCGCGTACTTGAGCTAATTGTTGAAAAATCCGGTTTTACTTTAAGTACTTAAACGGAGTTCCTTCCTTGCTTTATTCTACATGCAAAATATATCTTGTGTTAGTTTAGAAGAGCATGATTAGTTGAATTAATTGCCTATTTGCTTAAACTGCCTTAATTGCATTATGTGAAGCATGTTAGGCTAGAATTTACTGTTTACTCACTACGGACTTAGTTTTTATTTTGATGTCCTTGAGCTGTTGTTGTGTGTTTTTAAATTGGGACTACGGGACGGCATCCCGGGAGATCCCCTGTGCGTAATTATGGTCTGGATTGAGGTGCGGGATACAAAGAGATCCCTGGCATGTGTATTGAGGATACCAAGAGATCCTCGGGATACCAAGAGATCCCTGGCATATGTATTGAGGATACTAAGAGATCCTCGGGATACCAAGAGATCCCTAGAGTGTATATTGAGGATTCCAAGAGATCCCGATTATCTATCTTGCTGTGAAGGGGTATTTCCTTGTAGTTGCTTTTATCTCTGTTTCCGTTATTGCACAATTATTATACTGTGTAGATCTTTATTATCGATTCTCAGTTTTACTACTTATGGTCCTGTCATTCATTATGTATATGTATATTTATCTCAGTAGGTCCCTGACCTTCCTCGTCACTACCCAACCGAGGTTAGGCTTGGCACTTACTGAGTACCGCTATGGTGTACTCATGCCCCTTCTGCGCATGTTTTTCATGTGCTGCTCCAAGTACCTCCACCCAGGCGTATCACCCTCGAGGTTGAGAGATCTAGCAGAGACTTCGAGGTACATCTGCCGCGTCCGCAGACCAAGGAGTCTCTATCTTATTCTAGCTTTAGCAGATATCCTTCCTTTCTTACTGTTGTTTTAGACATTCTGGAGTTAGAGCAATGTATTCATTCTGTTAGCTTGTGTTCCCGTGAGTTTTCGGGTTTTGGGATGATATTGATGACTTCCGTGTTATGAAATTGTATATGCCAAGTGGCATCTATACACTGTATTTTCTTTTAACTGTTCAAAGCTGAATGATCATTTTCCGCAAGTTATTTTGTTTTCCGCATTTTAGGCTTACCTAGTTGTAGAGACTAGGCGCCATCACGACATGTTCACGGTAGGTGAACTGGGGTCGTGACAGAAAGTTTACAAACGGCAAATGTTATGTCAGGCCTAGTGCGGTGCATAGCATACATCAAACTGCCAATTGCACTTGCATACTCTAATTGAGCAACTGTTCTTCCAGTATTTTCAGTAAGTTGATGCTTGAATCATATGGAGTTTTAGACTCAACTATGCCCAGATGACTGAACTTGGTAAGAAACTTATCAATGTAATGAGTTTGTGATAAAATTACTCTCTTATCACTTCTTTGAACCTTGATACCTAAGATAGTATCTACTTTATTCAAATCTTTCATTTTAAAGACTGAAGTTAGATACTTCTTAGTTTCAGAAATTCCAAGCATGTTCGTACCAAAAATCAACATGTCGTCGACATAAAGACAAATAACAACTCCATAATCTTCTGTAAACTTAGAGTAAATACATTTGTCTGCCTGATTATGTACGAAACCATTTGATAATATTATACTATCAAATTTTTCATGCCATTGTTTTGGTACTTGTTTCAAGCCATAGAGAGACTTTATAAGCTTACAAACTTTATGTTCATTACCAGGAAGAACAAATCCTTCAGGTTGTCTCATATAAATTTCTTCACTTAAATTCACATTTAGAAAAGCGGTTTTAACATCCATTTGATGTACATATAAATCATATATAGATGCCAATGACAAAAGTACTCTAATAGATGTTATTCTTGCAACTGGAGCATATGTATCAAAGTAGTCAACGCCTTCTTTTTGCGTGAAGCCTTTTGCAACTAGTCTTGCTTTGAAGGTTTGTATAGAACTGTCTGTATTATATTTTCTCCTGAATACCCATTTACAACCTATAGATTTAGATCCAGCAGGCAAATCAACTAAAGTCCAAGTGTTGTTAGACATTATTGAGTCCATTTCATCATTAATCGCCTTTATCCAAAAAGCAACATCTCTTGAAGACATAGCTTCTTTGTATGTTCTAGATCTTCTTCTAAATTAAACAAAATAGGTATCTGATTACAGACATTAGTTCTATCTCCCTCTACTAGAAAAACTATAGATTCCGAAGATATAAAATTCGGATCAAGAGTTTTTCCTTTTCTGTCTCTTTGGCTTCTTCTAGGATCTAACTGAGTATTGTCACTTTTCCTTTTATTTAAAATTATTTTAGAATGTGACATCTTTTGTGTATCATGACTACTTTGATCTTGTGCAATCAACAGCTCATCAACATTATCATTAATGATTCTATTTTATAAAAATTCAACATGAATAGATTCTACAATAATATTAGATTCTAGATAAAGCAATCTATATGCTTTCGAATTTTGTGCATATCCAACAAAAATACTTTTATCCCTCTAGGTCCCAATTTTGTTCTTTGGTGATCAGGAACTCTATAAAAAGATATACACCCCCATACTTTAAAATAATATATATTAGGTTTCTACCATTCCAAAGTTCATAATGTGGAACATGAACACTTTTTGAAGGCACTCTATTTAATATATGACAAGCAGTTAGTAGTGCTTCGCCCCACAGATTGTGCGGTAAATGTGCATTTAACAACATAGAATTAACCATGTCTACTAAAGTTCTATTTTTCCTTTCCGCCAATCCATTTTGTTGTGGTGTATAAGGAGCACTTGTTTGATGTATTATTCCATGCTCTTCACAGAAATTACTAAATTCAGTAGGAAAGTATTCTCCTCCTCTATCACTTCGAATAATTTTTATTTTCCTACTCTTTTGATTTTCCACAACTGACTTAAATTCCTTAAACTTTTGAAATGCTTCATCTTTTATTCTAAGTAGGTAAACATATGTGAATCTAGAGAAATCATCTATAAACGTGATGAAGTATCTTTTACCTCCTCTAGTTAATTCTCCATTTAATTCACATAAGTCAGAATGCACTAAGTGTAATAATTCTATAAATCTTTCAACTTTACAAAATGATTTCTTAGTTAGTTTTGCTCGTAAACATATTTCACACTTGCTTCAATGTTCAGTTTTACAAGAGATATAACCATTTTTTGACATATAATTTAAAGAACCAAAATTTAAATGGCCTAATCTAGCATGCCATAAATAGGAATCAGACACAATGGTATAAGCAGAAACATAATTTATTGCATTAACACTTAGTTTGAACATGCCGTCACAATGATACCCTTTTCCTACAAACAGACCACTCTTAGACACAATTACATGATCAGACTCAATTACAATTTTGAAACCTCTCTTAGAAAGTAAACTAGCAGAAATCAAGTTCTTCATAATTTCAGGAACATGGAACACGTTCAGAAGAGTCAGCTTCTGCCCAGATGTCGATCAGTCAAAGTATTCAGAATATGACCTCTGCAAAGCAGTTCATCTTCTTCTTGTTTCTTTTTCTCTGCTTGATCGCATCAGTATCCTCCGGGGTTGGTTCTGGTAGGGAAGCCAACAATGGATCAAGGACATAAAAGATTTTCAATGCAGTGAGTAAGAAGATCATTCTTGTCCTTCCAATGAGTGAAGTTTGATCCATCAAAGCGATTCAATTTGTAAGTCTTTCGGATCTTCAACAGTAGCCAATAATTTCTCCATAGCTGAAATAACTCTGAAATTGATAGAAAGTATAGGTTACGTAACAGAGAATTAAAGGCTTTGAGGCGTGAAAGATGCTATCTTTCAAGAGTTATTGCGCTGATAACTTTAGGACTACAAGCAATTCTCATCAGGATACAAACAAAGGCCTAAGACATACGTGCAGATTGAATACTCTACTTCTGGATGTCTTCTGTATTTATAGATAAGAAAAGGAGACTTTTTCTGAAGAGACGCCCCTTTTAACGAATAGCCACAACTCTTTTTGTTAACTAAAAATTAAAATTTAATTTAAATTCAAATTTTAAATAACAAACAGTTGTTCCAAATATAAAAATACGGAAAAATAAAATCTTTATTTAAAGATCCGACCCGGCCCGCGCCCAAGCCCTAAGTCCAAAGTCCAAGTCATTTTATATATAATTATAAATATATAATAAAATACACACTATTCTTTCTGAATATGTCAATTGTTCATTTTATTGGACTTAATGGGCGAAGCTTTAATAAAGCCCAACTAAATGCTTTATGCCATCGGTTGTGGGACTCCCATTATATACAAACTATTCTTAAGAATCCCCACTAGTTTATAATAGTCTTCATAATAATGATGCATATCGAAAAGTATCCTTATATAGATTTGAACTTTTCATTAGTGTAAGTACCTTAAAAGTTCGACGAAGTTATTGGTATCCTAAGATTTGAACCACAACTCCATTTGTCAAACCGAAAGTATCACACGCATAATATTATTAAGTAAAGAAAGAAAACAATCCAGTATTATGGCTTTTGCACTTTTATGGCCATGTGCTAATCTAAATTCATGAATATTACAAGATTCAACTCCTTAAATCTTGTTAGAAGCAGCACCACCTCAATATTCATATAGGTGGAAATAGAATTTATGTCCCTGTTACTACAACATTTGCTAATTCCATTAAGAATAATTCAACCTCGTTCTTGTAAACAGTATGCACCTGGAAGTTTGTCATTATGTCCCTTATTAAAGACAGTTAACAACTCCTAAACTTCTCAATATAACATTAAACAATACATAGGAATCTAGAGCTCTATGAGAAATCGTGCTTAATCAACACAAGAAACTTGTCTAGTGATTACTCTAATTGAGACTATGATCCATAACGAATTCCAGAACATTGTATACCAACTAAGTCTGATCTATATACCAACTCAAAGTTGGCTTCCATATCTTGTGAATAATTTAAGAGTTTTAGCCTCATTCCTTTCACTAATTTGTTGTACTCCATCTCTATTTAATGCCTTTGTAACGTGGATCTGCCAGATTCTTGTTTGATTCTCACACTACACTATAGAGCTAATAGTCCGTCCCAATTGTAACTAAATTCTCTATATAAGCATGCCTTAAGCTTATATGTCTTGATTTTCTCCATTAACATTTTGTTATGAGCTAACACACATAGTAGTCCACTATCACAAAATATTGAAATGGCTCGCATAGGTTGTGGGCCATAATTTTATATCTAGAACAGATTTCTTAGCCATTCCGCTTCTTTTCCGGCAGCTGCTAATGCAATAAACTCGCGATTCCATAGCTTAGAATGAGAAATGCAAGTTTGTTTCTTGGATTCCCAACTAATAGCGCCGCCACACCAAATAGAAAATATCCACCAACAAGTAGCCCTAACTGTCATGTAATTATGTAACCCAACTCGCATCAGAATATCCTTCTAATACGAATACGTTAAGGAGAAACCCATTATAACAAATGCCCAATGTTTTGTTCTCTTTAAATATCCAAGTATTCTAATTATAGCTTTTCAGTGAGTATTACTAGGATTGCTTGTAAACCTTGAAAGATTACAAACGGCAAATGCTATGTCAGGCGTAGGTTATGTATGCACATAAGCATCACAGATGCAGAATGGCCAGATAGCTGGCGCAGCTTGCATACGTCTAATTATAACTACAAGCAACTCGTTCCTTCCTAAAAGTCATAATAATTCCAGCTCTAAGTATAATGCACCACTATGAACAAATATCTCATAAATGGCTAAAACGTCGTACACAACGTTTCTTTAGGTGAGGACGTGAGGAAGCCTCCCCTCAACTATGCCAGATGACTGAATTGGTAAGAACCTTATCAAGTAATGAGTTGTGTGATGAAATAACACCTAACTATCTACCTTATACTCATACTCTTTGATACCTATAGATCACCACCATAAACATAGCCAGGTACTTCCTACTTGCCAATAAAAAACAGGCATCTTCATTTCTAAACAGACTGGAAGTCACTAAGCTATTACACTTCCATTAAACGTATTTCAGAATCACAATATCCAAGCCCATGTTCGTTAGCTACCAATAAACTCAACATGGTCGTCGACATAAGACCCCAACATAACAACTCCAATTAAAATACTTTACTCATATAAAGACCCCTAGCCACGCTACAATAATCAGCCAGTAACATCATTTGTCTATCCATTTTCTGCCACGTGAAAATATCATGTCTAAACAGACATAACCGATCACTTTCGACTACATCTTATACCTAACTTCACTATCAACTAAACTAATTCTTTCAACTGCACCCACTCCCATAAAGCTCACTTTTATTACTGAGAGATGCCTATCATGTTCCATCACCAACTATGCCACTGTAACCCAGAAGGACTTACATACAGAGCATGACACTTAAAAAACTTTTCCCATGGCCTTGCTAAAAATTACACCCATAGATACTTCTCGCGCTGATCACAGGGAACAAATCTCTTCTCACATAGGTTGTCCATCATAACAATACAATCTCATCTAATCCTCCCATCCTTAACACACACATATCAGCCATCCTACATAAATATACAAAAAACAATAAGATGACCGCATCCCGGAGAATTTTAATAGTGCAATCCAGGTCCTATAGAAATTTACAGTATATAATATTCTCATACAGATAGCTACTGCCCAATTGCACACCCAAACGCTACACCTCTAAATCTAGCCTATGTACATATTCTCCGCAAACTGCGAGCATCCATCCATGTACATTAAAAGTAGTCAACCGCGCCTATACTGATCTTCCATGCCAGTCCTTATGTGAAGCCCTTTCTTCGGCTCAAAAATTTCTAGAGATACCCCTCAGGCCTTTGCAAGGTTGCAACGACGAATCTCAATCAGATCCACCGTAGCTGTCACTCGCCTTATACCATTCTTATCGTCCTGAACCGAATAATACCACAATGTCTGTGATACTACAACAGCCCTATCACTCCCCTTGCAACTTTAGACCTCACGCGATCCAAGACAGCCACAAACAGCTCAACCATCTCTACATACGTCCACCCAGTTAGTTGTTCTAGCGCACCCGATTAACTCACTGAAGTCCCATTCCTCATTTCGACTTAACTTAATGCCTTACTTCCAAAAAGCGCATACCATCCGCTAACAGAGAATACCAATAAAATGCGCCACATCTGCTTCGGTAACCTGTCTCCTGGTTAGAGTTATCCTTCCCATTGCATATATGCGTTACATAAAGCTAAACATACAACAGGCCCTACTACGACTAGATTTACAGATTCACTCTTTTTATTTCTCAAGCACGGAGCAACTTCTATACTTTAGTAAAAAACATACTTTTCAGCTATTCCTAATCATTTTATATCCTATCATGAACTTACTTCACTACTCGGTGTTCCTCGAATCAACTACATATATCTTCATCACAACGTAATTTTACTCAGACGCGAATCTGTAGGAATAAACACTCAGCACATACGCGGCACCGCACACAAAAACGACCATCCGAAAAAAGGAACAAATCATTCCATCACGCCAAGCCACGACCATACCTCACCTTTTCGAAGTATCTTGAAAGCAATTGAAGTCTCGAACGAAAATAACAACTACTGTTGCTCTTCATCAGTTACAATTATTGTCTAATCGATACACCATCGTAAGGACTCTTTTTACATCTTTTATCCAGCTAAAGACCCTTAAGCCAATACGAATTTATTCTTCCATCTAGCGCACAAAAGGAATACCCAGTCCGCACAATACTTCACGCATACGCTCTACAAAGTAATATTCCATCGCTCGCCAAAACCCACATCAGTCTTGCTTACCAGGTGCGCATGCAACGCACATACACTCAACCCTAATGCACACCCTACGCAGGGTTACAAACATATTCATCACTCCTACAAACTGACGAGTATACCAACTTCAGCTTGTATATGAATATACTATAGACAGCGCATCATTGAAGTAACCTCAAATGGAAATCTCGTCATCCGATTATCATAGAGCTTTGTATCTCACTTTCCATCTTAAATCTCGGACTGCAATAACCATACGCAAAATGATTAAGAATATTATCATCGACACTCACTCGTATTTCTTTGTCTATCCAATGCCAGTCTGCAACGCCTCCTTCCACAGATTATTCACCCTCTGTTTACGGATCACGACCTTCTTAAGCTCTGCTGTCAAGCTATCTCAACATCATTAAACACATCGATTCTCACACGATCATCAAGTAAGTAAGCTACGAGAATACTTACCGTCTCGACCAGAGCATGTTCTATACTCTCTTTCTACGTTTCTTCTTCTCTGCTTTGGTACGCAATCATATTCCTCCGGGCGAAATGATGGATAAATCCTTAAACGGCTACAGCAGCACCAAACAATAAGGATTACCAAGACTTATCAACAATAGGAATTTTCACAACAAACGCAAGTAGAGGTAAGTAAAGATCCATACACTATTGTCCTTCCAATGAGTGAAGTTCACCTGACCATTAAAGCGATCGCAATTTATACTGTCAGACAGTTCGCTGTTCGGATTCTCAAACCCAGTAGCCAATCAAATTTCTCCATGATCGGAAATAACTCTTGAAAGTTTTGAATAAAAGAACCAAAGCTAATACGAGCGTATATGCGGATCTCATATAACCAGCGTCCGAATTAAAATAAGGAACCACTTTGAGAGCATGCATGCATCATAATCTAAAGAATATCTCACTATCTAATACTCACAATCAATGTTTCACTTGAATTGCTCCATCACTACACTGATGCAACTACGCTTCTGGACCACTACTACAAAGTACGGAAACTCTGCATCTTATATCAGCGGATACAATCAAACCGGCCTGCCAAGTTTACGCATGACGTGCACGTACTATGATGCTACACTGCTCCTGAACTAGACCCCTAAGCTTACTGCGGCGACTGTCCTTTCACTTGATTAATTCAAGAATAATCTCACACGACTAAGTGAGAAGAAGGAGGCACTGCTTACTGAAGAGACGCCTCCTCCTTTTCAACTACACCGGAATAGCCACAACCTCTCTTTGTCAATTAGACCCACTTAATGACTAAATTTACGACATATTTAATTTTAAATTCAAATCTTGAAATAACAAAACAAGTTCGTGTTCCAAATAAAATACGAAAAAATAAACGTCCTTTATTAAAAGATCCGACCTTGGCCCGCGCCCCAAAGC